>NC_081447.1:14122252-14123739 GCF_007210705.1 Tigriopus californicus
TCTGTGTCATGGGAAAGAGGAGGCAGGCGGGACCCAGAATTGTCAAGTGCAGCCTGATGCAAGATGCAATTAAGGGCCCAGGATGCAATTAAATGTTATTTGCGTAAGTTTGAGAACACTTATCATGAGATTGAAGTTTGACACAACTCTATTAAAAAAATTTTGATAAGATTTGAATATTTCAAGAGGAGCAAACGCTGAAAGAAATATGCTTCTGCTGTAAATGAATGAGAACACAACCTATGTAATCGATGAAAAAAATAGCATCCAATACATGAAAACAATCATTGTAAGAAGTGACTCATTTGAAATTTGAATAGAGTGTCGAATCGCTATTTTAAACATATGAATGCTTGTTTATGTTTACGTATATATATGGACAAAAATACTACGAATTTTGATTGCCCGAGTTTTAAGGACCATTATTTATTATTCCTAGCTGGAAGAAAAGTATAAAACATAAAGAGAAAAATACTTTTTTTTTGCGCCATCAAAAATTAAATATGTCTTGGCCATAGCTTGAAAAACATATTCAGGTCATTTTCTGGTCTAATTTAGTGCAAAACATGGTTTAAAATACCTTGCTGCCTTTTCTACAATCTACAACTCTTTTTGAACAATTTGTTTCCGAACTTCCGATTTCAGAAGGATATCCGACCTTGTGGAACACATTCAGTAATAGCACTAGAGGAGCAAATTTGATCAAAGACTAAATTTATGTTATCTATATAGGGAACACTCTTATTATAGAACTATTTGCTGGTCCAGTTTCCCTATCCTTTTTACAATTAGAGGCCAATGTTTATCTTTGAACTAAAACTTAGCCAGACCGTCCTTTCTGGCTGGTCTTAGCTTAGAACATGCCGAAATTTGAGTAATGGTAACGGTCGACCTCATCTCAAGAACATGATGATCTGATAGCATGTTTGTGCCATGAAATAGGTTTGAAATGGGCAATAACCCTTCCTATAAGCCAAGGCATTTTCTAGAGTTCGTTAAAACCGTCAACAACCAATGAGCTACTTAGAAGGATGGTTGGTTTTCATGACGGGCATCGAAAACGCGTTCCAAATGTTGTGAGTCAATCGCTCACGTTTCTTGTTTCCTATAAACCTAGAATGGCTCAGGCTCAGCGAAAACCAAGTAAGCTGCCGGAAATTTAAAGCAAACATCATTCGCCCAGACAGTCTCAGCTGTGCAAGTTCTCAGGTTTTCGGCACGGTGCTTACTTGCAGAATGGTCATATTGCGTGATCTTCGGGCCCATTGATAAGAGGAAGACGCATCAAAGAAAGTCATTGTTGTTTTTGCAAATGACTCCACACCTTAGTTACAGGTCATTACTAATTGGGAATCTGAACAATCTTCCCTTGGAACATCAGCTCCTTTTCAAAGCTATATCAATGGATCATTCTTGTTCCAAGTTAGAGAAAAGCCCGGAAAAGAAATGAAACAACTAAGATTCAAAGACTGAAACCTGATGGGCCA
>NC_081447.1:14123774-14136149 GCF_007210705.1 Tigriopus californicus
CAAGACTGTTGATCTAGTTAGTTTTGATAATGCTTTTGGGCAAGCTTCTCCAGCGCCCGATTTCTGGCCAAAGGTCGATCGATGGGTTTGTTGCATTCCGGACAAGTTTTGAGCTCTCCATTCGACTTGCAGGTCTGGCAAAGAAGATCACCATCGTCACATTGAAATATCTGAGTGGGTGGAATACAAATGTAAGAGCAAGACACGCATGTCAGTTCTTTTTCCAGTTCTGGGCTGAATCGTTGCTTGGCTCTGGAACGGAAGAAAACTCGATTGTGTAATCGCCTCTTCGGTCCAATAAAATGTGACAGGACCACAAGATGCCCTCGGGACTTTAGCTATAAGACGACGACTTACTTGTCGAGGATGGGGGGTACAACAAGATTCTCCAATTTCTCGGAGAGCAAGCTAATCTCGTTTTGAACCCGGTCTTCTTCCTCTCGATGGCTCTTTTTCATGTTCTCAAATTCCTCGATCTTTCTGGCGAGATCGGTCTCCAATTGCCGCTTTTCCTCATCAATCAAACAGGTGAGTCTGGAAACTAGATCCTCTTTGGCCTTGGATATCCGCGACAAATCCCCAAATCTAAAACAAGGATTAGTACGATCATCGAAGAATGAATGGCATTTGGCAATCTTCTCAACATTCGAACTACTTGAAGTTTGAAGTTGAGTGAATTCAACTCGTTTTCTACCGAAACTTTCCATGACATACATTTCAGACCTCGAGCGCTCGCACGCTTTCGACTCATATTCTTTGAAGTAAAAAAAACAGTTAATATTCTTTCATGCATACTTGCCTTGAGAGGGAGGCAATATCTTTGGCTGATTTTCTCAAATCCATTGAAAGCGATTGATCCACGGTAAATTGGAACAATTGGTCAAACTCGTGGCATTGGCCTTTATCGATGTGTTTAGTACCAGGCAATGGAGGTAGTGGGTTATATCGTGGGTCAGGAGCTAACTCAAGATTGGGCGAAGAACTAAGGGAATCCTTGATTTTATCAACGATACTCGCGGATCGTGGCCCATGCATTCTCAGGTCCATTTCATCCTTCAGATCCATTCTGACGTCAGTGTCACTTTGAGCCTTCTTACTTTGAGACATGGGCACTTGAAAAAACGGCATATCTTCTTTTTGGATCATAGATTGGCGGCGAGGATCACGGCTTCGGGATCGCCTTCGATCTTTGGTGGGCTTCTTTTCATCCCTGGCCAACACCTTCTTCCTGGCACCGGTGAAGACCTTGAGTTCCTCTAACAAGGATTGGGTCACGTCAGTCTTCACATCTTTGTTCACGGATTTCGAAGAGTTCTGGCGGGAGAGCCTCCCGAATCGTCCGGATTTCGTTGCGAATGAAGCTCCCTGCTCTGGTTGTGAAGCTTTTTTCGTAGAGACTGGCAAAGCCGAAGGTGGAGGGGGTGGTGGTGGAGGGGGCGGTGGTGGAGGCGGAGGAGGCGGTGGTGGAGGCGGAGGAGGCGGAGGTGGTGTAAGAGAACATGGAGAAGAAGACGGTATGGTCGTTTGGGTGGGTATTTCTTCATTACGGCATGCTAAAGAATCACCCGAATTTGGTTGCACGCAGGTACTAGAAGGCAGGTCTGTGACTGGTGATGTAGAGATGGAGGAGACGTGAGCATCGCTGATTGACCTCGGGCTTTGTCCTATCAACTCATTTTTCTCTGCACTCACTGCCTCTACATCACCTTTTTGTTTTGATAGCTTGGCAACCTTAATTGAATTGAGCATCTCTTCATTTGATAGCGCCGTGCCAGCATCAGCCTGGATTGATGCGCTTTTGGTATTTGACTGTGGTAAGACCCAATGAGTGCATTCTTCATCATCATCGTCTTCGCTCTCGTCTGATTTCGGCTTGGCTTGAACCTCAAGCTCTTTTTTGGCCCTAGGTTCCATCGTTACGTGTGGCTTCTTCCGAATGGAATCTGCTAAAATCATGGCACACTTGTAGTTCTCCCATTCTAAGGCCCAGGTTTCTGGAGTATCTCCTTGGTTATCTTTTGGATCAGGAGTAGCTCCTCCATCTAATAAGATCTGAACTACCAAAGCATGACCTAAGAGATAATAAGTTGGTTCAATGACATTGTAAGCCATCGTAGCGGGTTCTCTCTCACCTTCGTATGCTGCATAATGCAAAGGAGACCATCCAGGACATACGTTGGCTACATTCAGGTCGGCTCCATGTCGAATGAGCAACGTGGTCATTTCAGCAAACCCTTTTTCAGCCGCTAAATGAAGTGCTGTGTTTCCGCTTTTGTCCGCTTGGTTCACATCCTCTTTCTTCACGAGTCTAATATTAACTTCATCCAATCGATTCTCGCTGACATCGAATAAAAGTCCCATTTTGAAGGGATAATACAATGAATTGTCTCTCACTTTGGACGTGACACACGATATGAACTTTGCACACTGCTTGGGTCATATCCCATGTTCTACTTCCTTTCAAAGATTGTCCATGAAACAAGAACAATTCTAGGTCTAGCTAAGGGGTGTTTCAGTTCCTACAAACGAAAAGCACTTCATTCCCACGGATAGAGGTAGAAAGTGCCTCCGCTGTAAATGCTGAAAAACCTCCCGACTTGCCAAGATAGTCTTGATCGGCTTTCGCGTAACATGAAGGAGCATAATAAGCCCTCGACGATTGTTTACCTTTTTCAGCTACTCTGATGTCAGTACGGTCATTTGTGTTCTCAGAAATAACTTACCCAAGCGACTAGTGACTAATGTTATTCCAGATGAGGTAAAATTGTTCAATATTCTGCGATATTCCTTTTATATTTTGTCAATGGGAGTTCTGAAGCGCTAAGACTAAGACTAATAATAAATTCAAAGTTATATTTAAGATCAGGACGAAAAAATGTATTGCAGACAGGGCAAATTTCCCAGGCCAAAAGGTCCAAAATAATCTGCACACCAATAAGCATTAAGATGTAACAAACTTTGAACAATTAAGTCAAGCTTCAATATCAAAGCTCATTAGTGTTGTTGGCACGAAAACTTCAATTTTTAGGATACGTAATGTACAAAATGCACATTCATTCTTAACTTCCCGCAGATCTGTTACCGGAGCATGCATGCATCAAGTCAATTTTTATTCCATTCTTAACAAGACAAGTATGAATGTCGTGCCATTTTATCCACGCTCTTCCAAAAACTTCTCGATCCTTCTCATGAAGATCGTGATCATTCAGGCATTGATCATACTCCCGGGATTGATCTTACTTCTGCCCTTCACAATATAGGCCTTCAAGGCCTTGACGCAGTTGTAGGGGTTGTACTCGTACGTACACATCTCTTCCTTCAACTCCCCTCAGAGAAGAGCTAGTGTAAGGGTTGAGGTCAATCGAGTTCCAGGGCCATGTTTCTAGGTTTTCGAAATCTACACAGTTGTCTCTGAGGAGCTTAAGTGTGGCTCTTGACTTGTCAGGGAAGGCGCTGCCTTGCTGGAAAACAATCATTGTCCTGATTGGTCTTCTCCGGCATCTCTGAGATGACCTAGTCACATGCTTACATGTCTCTGCTTGTCAAGTTGCAAGATTGGTCTGCCCTGTGCAAACAGGACTGATGAGAGTCTCTTTTGTCGCTTCTGGGGGGAATGGGGGGCGTTGATCCCCCAAATCTTATCATTGCCATTTTTTTAGTTAAGCTTCAGAAGCTTGATCATTGGACTGGCTCGATATCCCACGCGCGGTAGATCAAGGATCACATTCCGACTTTGCTGCTCCATGTCTGACTGTCTTTGTTTTTGGGCAATTTTGATTGAGATTTGACAATTTGAAGTTGTCAAGTAAACTGGGGCGTTGAAGAGGGAAAGGGAGATGATGTTACCATCAACTATTGGGAGATAAATCATACTTCAGGGGCTTAATAGTTCATTCTTGAGGAATCAAAGTAAAGTTTAAGTCATTAATCTAAGAAAGCAATGGTTCATTTAGGATTTGCATTTTAATGAACTGTCACAGTTTTACTAATAGAGATGTATAGTAAACGGTATTGAATTTTGGGTGCATTTTTGTGACATCAGTCTGCCCTCATGTCCCTGAAATGCATATCCAGATATAGTATCACAATACTAACTCTGTACAAGTTGATTGTTCAGCCACATCTTGAATATTCTTAACCCATATGGGCTCCAATGAGTTCAGCAGGTTTGCAAAAGGTCGAACAAGTACAAAGATGTTTCACCAGGAACATCATAGCAATGAGAGAGCTCTTGTGTTGGGAGAGACTAAACAAGTTGGGACTGTTCAGCGGTCAGAGGAAGCACGGAAGGTACCTGAAACTGTACGTTTTCAAAAGCATTCGTGAGTTTTGTCCCAACTCAGAAATTAGGGTCAATTCTAGTGACCGTAGAGGCTTAATGTGCGTTTTGAGAGCACCTTCAGGCCCTCAAGAATCCAGGCTAGTTCGAACAATGAATTCCACTACTCTTCTTTCTTGGGCCCCTTCATTGTTTAATTTGCTTCCCTCTAATATTCGTAGGGAATACGTAGGCCTTATTGATTCGGTAACATTTTTCAAGTCAGACGTGGAAAAAAATTTAAGTAGCATTACAGATCAACCTTACATTCAAGGACTATTTCGGTCCGCCAACATCTAGTGTCTAAAAAATCTATGGCTTAACCCTTACCGAAAAAGCAACGCGTTGCCATTACTGATATTGTCACTTGTACACAAAAATATGGCTTAAAAGTGCAAGAAGAATGTTTTATACGATTTTTTAACATTTAGGAAATATGACATGAAACAAATGACAGACTAACGAGGGTACAAGGGTTCAAGAATTAACTTCTTCTTGGTTCTAATCTTTTTCACTTTTCCTAAACATTTTGACAAACGGTTTTTCATGGTGACCGGACAACTCAACCAAGTGCAATGAGTACACACACCATTTTGACCAAAAAAACATGATTATGGAACATGAGTCAACATTTGATTTGCATGCAAAAATGTTAGCATCAGTAAGGCATTAAAGAAAAAAAGATCAAATTTGATTGAAACTTTACCAAACTTGATTTTCACATCATGAATGATATAAAAGTAACTTGCTTTGAAAGAGCAAATGATGCATTGTCTAAAACCTATCAAATTTTGACAGTTTCAATTTTACGCCACAACTATTTGTAAGCCAACATATTGGGCTTTATTCCTGTACTGGGTCGAGTTGTCCGCTCGGTCGAGTCGTCCTGAAACCGTTTTTCATCTTCATATTTACATTTTGAGGCTAACTTATGTCAAAAAGAACGTAATTGGATAACCCTAGCCGCACCCTCCAGTGATTATTTAGGAGAAGATAGAGAGATAATGCTTATTGCGACTCTTGGTCATGTCAGATTATAAAATGTATCAAACTGTATGTATAAATATCATATAAAAAACCGATTGAAGGATAAAAGAATGAAGTGGTCAAGAATGATAAAACAGTTGACTAGAAAGTGATATCACAATGAGTATGACCAGAATTGGTTCAGTGCTCATGTAAAAAGGAAAGAGGGAAATTGCAACAAGTACATGAACAGGTGGGTAGAGGTAATACGTCCCAGTATACGTAATAAACATGTTGTCAAATCTTAATCTAATGGGACTCAAACTCGCAATAAAGATTTAAAATAAAAAAAAAATAGTGTAAATCTTGGTTATTGTAGTAGAGTGGGTGGGTCAGATTGAACAGATCTTTTGTCAGCTCCCGTCGTTGATGGCATTGGGCCGGGAGCGTGACAAAGGTGCGTGACTGCCAATACTACGAATCGATGTCGGGCCAAGGACAATAAGGTGTAAGCAAGTCCTTGACCTGGAGGGACAACTTGTGCCTGGACATCACCTCTGGAAAGGTCAGGTTCCCAACACTGTTGGACACCAACCTTGCCAACCTGATGAGAGGGGCTCAGTTTCGCATAGAAAATGCGTCTATGCATTGTTGGCGTATTGGGGCACGCACAGGTATCGTTCGAAGAACTTTGTGAAGGTGTGACATTGGCGGATTTGAGAGCGGATTGGGCGGAGTTGGGAAGCCAAAGGTGAAGGCCGTAGGGGAAAATTGGGTTGATGTAGGGACCCTGGATGCTAGGTTGATGTAGGTCCAGATGAGTTGAAGAACTATTGGAAGGGGGAGATTCTTGACAGGAAGTCTATTGCAAATGTATCCAATCCGGGCCCTGGACTTGGTTATTGCGGGCTGGAGGTGATTGGTGAAGGAGAGTTGGGTGGGGAAGGTGAAACCGACATAGCTGAAGTACTTTATGATTTCAATCAGACTATTGTTAATATGGAAGGAGGTGGGAGGCAGATGACCTTTATGGAAAACCATGGCCTTCGTCTTGAAGGTATTAACTTGAAGCCCGTTCTCTTGATAGTAACCGTGGAGGGCATTGATGGCATTTTGCAATTCCACGGCTGAATTAACCAAGAGAACCAGGTCGTCTGCATATTGAAGATTTTCAATCAAAAATGGTTAATGGTGGGGCCTTGTGTGAGGGCTTCGGGCACGTCGGATGCATAAAGATTGAAATTCAATCTTTATGTATCCGACTGAATTTATTTTATCGCATCATTAGCAAATAAGTCACTGCATTTATTTATTGATTGTATGTCCACTCAAGCATCAAAAAGATGAAATAAAGTAACGGAAAAAAGCCGAAAGTTTTAGTAAGAACTTTAAGTATCGGGGAAGAAATCTTAAAACATCACTTCTTTCCCTCGTTTGATAAAAGAAGAAAGTAACGGGAAAAGGAGGGCCCAAAACCCGTTCCGTTACCGCAACTTCTTAAGAAAAGTAAGGCGGTAACGGTAGTGTTACTCAAGCCCTGCAAGTCACCTATAAAGAGCAAGGGAATCACATTGCAGTCGTATTTAGTCCTAACAAACAACACTTAACAAATCCGGAGATGAGGACGGTGGGTGTTGAGGGGGAGCCTGTGCTTATTAATCCATAAAATCTCAAAAAAGTCGCAATGAAAAGGCGGGAGGATTCAACTTCAACTGGGTAAAGTCTGCACTGGCAACAGAATGGCAAATAATAAGTATAGACACAGCGTTGCCAAATTTGTAGTAGCGATGGAGGCCAATTTCGTGCTCAAAAGCTGCCATTTGAAGGCCATTTGAAAGTAAAAAGTAGCCACTTGGAGGCTACTATCGTTACTCCTTTGTCAGTCGTTAAAAACAAGCTACTTTATTGAATAGCTCAGTTTTTCATAATTGTTAACAACTTCTTCATTTTTAAGCTTACCTTACAAAAGTTTTGGAAGCAGTTGTTACTACTGAAACCGTGAAAGGTGTATCAGAAGCTCGGATTACAATTCATTCCCATAGAGAGTGAGCATTTTTTTTTATATTTCAGGTGCAATATTTTTGAGCGGTAGATGCCTAACTTTATCTCTTACAGTTTGCCAACAGAGCTAATATTCAAACTCAACCATAATAGAGATTATTTGGCAGCCATTTCTTCAACAAGTATTTGTTTCTCATGCTTCAATGGGGTTTACAACTATATCAGAACAACAAATGTCACTGAAGTGGAGTGAAAGCCTAACTCTTAAAATGGCGTCAAACATGGAGATTACAGCTGTGTATCAGATCCAACAGGGCCTCCGAATCCGATTCGACGAAATTTTTGGTATTACGAATCCGAGATATTTTTCTCAACCCGACCGAATCCGAATCAGAGAGATCTATCCAATGCGAATCAATTCCAGGCCTCTTTTCTCCACTATCTGTGTTTTGGGGAACTTTGAATTCTTCTTTTTCTCCTCTGAGGAGTGCATACTCCTCTTTTCTTTGAAAAACCTCCTCCTTTCTGGTAAACGTTATTCTCCACTGATTAGTTGGCGGTGCTACTTTTTTACACTTAACCTAACTTTATCAAACCTAACCTAACCTTACCTAATCTAACCCAACCTAACCTAACACGATATTAAACGCCTTTGAGGTCTCTCTCCAAATCTTTCTAACAGTTTGTCACAAATTTAAAAATGAGCACCGCCAACTAATTGGTGGAGAATAACGTTTATCCTCCTTTCTTAAAAGGAGATTCTTCGTTGACCATACGTAGTCGAGGTAATCCTGCCACCTGGCGACCAGAATTGACCTCAACGTCAGCTGTTTGTTATGATTTGGTTTTGGGAGTTCAGATTCTGAAGCTCACAATCGTCAGAACGGATAATTCCCCTCATTTTCAAGACATTTCAGCGTCATCAAAATAGTTGTACTCCTATTGAACGGAAGGTTTTCATCTAAAGTATGCCAGCTTTTTAAAGAAACTCACTTGATGCCAAACTCGTTCACAGAGTGAATGAGACCTGAGAGGATGGATAACGCCAGGTGATGTCAAACATACCGTGATGCTAAAACATTCATTCTCCATAAGAGCGTATAAGAAGATTTGTCATTGCTTACTGCCTTGATTCTTCCTATTAGACTCAGCACATCCAATTATCTATTGAATGATGCCAATTTGAATCCATGTGTGTTATAGAAGTGCCTAAAAAGTACCATTAGAAACAAAACTTCAGAAAAGGAAGTGACATACATGTTGGTTTTTCATCTTATCACCCTTTGGCTTAGAAAAGAAACTACGTCCATCTATACTTTCGTCGTAATGGCAGTTTCTAAATAGGTCCTTCACATAACATTCTTTAAGAATACAGATTGGTTTAGTGGAAGAAGTTTCAGAAAGATTCAGTACTTCACAGGACAGGCAATATCAGCTCTGGCAGTGCTGTGGGCTAATAAAACTGAGTCTAAATTGAGCCGACAAACAACAGTGGATATCTGAGTGAGGGGGAGAAAGTGTCTAAAAGTATACAAAACAAACAACTAATGGCGTCATTAGTTTTCTGAAACATTAAAGCACCGGTTGATGTAAGTGACTCTACCACGTGCCAGCCCTGAGGGTGGCACTACAACACAAACAGACTCGCTGATTTTGAAAGTGTTTTTGAGTGGGCAAGTGTTAGATGGCCGTTTTAGGCCGGTTGGGAAACAAGGCCTGGACCATCAAGAAGGAAATAGTTCAGTTTTTGGATATGGGCATGGCTTTGCAAAATGAAATTTTCATACGAGAGGGCATATTTTGTGATGATCGGCTGGCTTCTACAAGGTCTTCTTAACCTCATGGTACCGCCTTGTCGCCACACACCACGCTTTCCGAATAATTGGATATTTAGGTAAGCTAATGGATGTACGATTGTTGCAGTAAGGAACCGCACTACTACTTATTCACTACGGCCGAAAGTGTAAGTTATCGTTACGGTGAATCGAAAATCGACCCCAAGTTCCTTGTATGGACGGCTGTCAAAATAGAATGAGTGAGCAGCGTCGGTGCATCGGCTAACAAGCGGTGAGGTGAAGCCGGTGAAGGTATGATTACAGTGACGCCAAAGCTATGAATAAGAGGTCAATTTTGGAAGTCAAATTTCAAAATCCCTTGATCCCAATAACACTACAGTTATGGTTACATGATTAGACCTTAGACCTGGATTTAACCTTACCCAGGTGCTGCCATTTTTTACTTACCGCGGGGGGATAAAATAATGTCAAAGGGCCATCCGGACACTCTTAGGCGGCTTTGGCTATCTTGAGCCGTTACAAGATTTTTTTTCTTCTTTTCTTATGGCCTCAATCATGAATGTCATATTTTTGAATCCAAAAATAACCTCTTTGACACACGTTTCATTAAAAATATCAATTACTCACCCATGAGCCAAATATCTGCTTTTTTAAGTTTATGTCGTTAAACCTACTGACCGGCTCCCCTGTGGCTCGTATTAGTGCAGCGGCAAAGCCAAACTCACTTTGATAATCAGTTCCGTCAATTTAACACGTTTATCGTACTTGAGGTTCATAATCTTTTCAGGCAAGTAATAAATCCTTTTTTTGTATGAAAAGTGTGCCAAAGAGTTTAATTTTTGATTCAAAATAGACATAGACAATGTAGAGTCTATGGCCAACATACTTGGCGATCAGGTCTCTAGTGTGTTTACAACTCCAAATAGCTTAGGAGCAACAGTCCATTGCTCTATTGATGAATTTGTTGAGATTCGCAAGGCTTGTCAAGTTGAGCGTTTAGATGATCTTTCACAGATCAAGATGCTTTAGAGGCCATGAGGGACCTGAGACACTCGAGCTCTCCTGGCCCTGATGGTGTGACATCTCAGTTTCTGATGAGATGCTCACTGGTTCTTGCTCCTGTTTTCTCATACTTGATGCGTGCATCTTGGATCAGGGCAAGTTCCCCTCTTCTCTGAAAATTGGAACAACATGAGCTAGCTTCAAAGGGGGAGATAAGTCGCTCCCCAGTAACTATAAGCCAATTCCTCTCACTTCGAACATTGCAAAGGTGTTTGAGAAGATCATGAAGTTCAAAATTGTTGAATTTCTTGATATTCATGAAGTTCTTCCTCCTAACCAGCATGGGTTCCGAGCACATTTTAGCACGGTTAATCAACTGATTGAACGTATAGAGCAGGTTATTGAGGGACTAGTGAGCCATGAATCAGTTGATTTAGTTTATCTTGACTTTGCCAAGGCTTTTGACAAGGTAGATCATGGTCTTTTTGTTAACAGGCTCCATGAGATTGGGATCCAAGGCAAGGTTCTCAATTGGTTAAGAAGTTTCATTGCTGGTAGGAAGCAATTGATTAAGGTTGAGGGATCCCTTAGTGACATACATGATGTCAAGTTCTCAGGGTTCCATTTTGGGTCCTCTCCTTTTCATTATCTTCATTGCTCCGCTTCAGAAGCTTGGTAGTAGTAATGTCAGTGCCTCTTCCTATGCTGATGATACAAAATTGGTAGTTGGAATGCTCGGAATGATTGAACATTGGATTGAACATGGCCTCAACTTGTTTGTATTGTTCATTCCAATACTACATGAATTCTCCCTCCAGTCTTCAATATCTTCCTATGCCAATGATGTTAATTAAGCCAATGCTTGCTCGAAATTCAAGGAACCAAGCAAACCTACAAAAGGACTTGGACATTATATACAAATGGGTCCCTCTTTGGGATTAGGGTGTGGTTCTCTCATGACAATGATTTAGCTCAGAAATATGCATATACAATGAAAACTCTACCAATCAATTGTCCAACAGCATCTGTAATATATTTTTCCAATTTGGGAACCAATGATGGCTGGGGGTTGGAATAAGATTACAAAAGTGCCAAGATCTTTTACCAGATCTATTGCGGGGATGAACTGCCTAAGTTATTGGGAACAACTTCAATACATAGAATTAAGTAGTGGTCAGCATAGGTACAATTGTTACCTAATACTGTATGTTTTGAAATGTCTCCACAAGTTCTGCCCTAATCTGGGAATAGAATAGAGCAATAGTGCCAGAGTAGGCACCACTTGCAAAATGCAATCAGATAAAAAGTTAGTGAAGTTCTCCAAATCCTCATTTATAATAAACCAAGCACCAACCCCCTTAACTTGGGTAATATTTTGGCGTTGGAAAAGCACTTGGATTAGTATGCTAACCTTTGTTGAATTTCAAAATGAACTGATTTTCAAAACGAACTGATTTTCAAAACGAACTGATTTTCAAATCGAACTGATTTTCAAAACGAACTGATTTTTGAGGAATTCCAAATGTTTTGCCTTTGGCTTCATATCACGTAAATCTATTAGTTATGCATTGACAAACAGAAACTTTGGTCGAAAACAAGAGATATGCACATGTTTCTGCCACTTTCAATTCGACTTCAATGAGAGTTTAGAACATTAAGTAACTGAAGTGTCACTACTTGCTCATTCTCTCTTACCTCTTCATTGTGATTTTTGCCTTCAGAATTTCCCTATGGACACAATTTTGGTGATTTTGCCATATTGGTATTGGGCAGTTGAAGGTGAAATTCACATTTGACCACAATGCAATGGAAAATACCCTCGTGTTGAAAACACAGAAACAACAGTTTCACTTAATCATAGATAATCATGCCTAGGGTGCCCTAGACAAAATATGGTCGTCAATGATGTTATTTTGACACTCAATTAACGTAGATTAGTGAAGTACCTGAGTTCAGGGGATTTTTTTTGCCGTCATGGCCACTTCTTGACCCGAGGGCAACCAGGGTTCAAACAGATTTGATAGCCAAAGCCAGCTTGACTTTTTATTGGTATTTATGGGCATGGACATGGTTTAACCATGAAATGTAGTTGAAAATAATTACAAGCATTTACACAATACTGCAGTTCAAAATATTTGACATATGATAACTTTCCTTCAATGACGTGTATATATTAAACCTTATCATTAGACCTCTCATTTGAAAAGAGAAGCCGTGAATGAGCAATTGCAAGGCAAGTAGGACGAGTCAAAAATTCCAGCCCATTTCACCACTTATGGTGCATTTAGATGA
>NC_081447.1:14136200-14141546 GCF_007210705.1 Tigriopus californicus
TACTAAAAATAAACTTGTTTGGTAAAACCAAAGCATCTGATTTATTTTATCGCTGGTCATGCTGGTTTAAATGGGAGCTCTGTGTCCGCCAATCGTTAAACTTTAAGGGAGACCGTATCTGACCACTCTAAGTTACGTCAAAATGCATTTGGTTTCTTCAAATTTCCAACATATCTCGCAAATGCCGTTAGTTTGCACACATTCAAACTCGATTTTTAGTCATTAACTAATTTCACCCCAAACAGGATTGAGGGTCGTGAAAAAATACCGATTGCAATTGTATCCCTAAGGTCACGCTTAATCTTGCGTTGGGTGATTGCGCTGACCTCGCCTGAATATTGTTTCACATATCGCAGAAAATTGGAGCAGGTTCCAAATCAAATATGTGGCCATGTGTTCGAGAATATTTCATGTGAAAGCCGTATGTGACCACAATATGTGTCAAAATAAGTGTCGTCTAAATGCACCATTAATGCCAAACTGTTGACCCAGTTGATCTAGCCAAGACTATGGCGAGTTCACACGACGAGTTCACCGAAGAGAATGAGGGTGCATGCTGGTCAAAAACAAACAAACATCCAATAGATTGATAGTGGTTATGAAAATCGTCCTTTGTATAGATTAATCGGCCTCTTTGAGACACTGAAGGATCAATAACTCCTGGAACGATATCATTTGAACAGAAAGCTGGCTTGAAATGATCAATGGAACATAATTGATGTTTCCATTCAACTCTAACAGGAAATAATCAGAATGACGCTCAATTATCTTATAAGGGCCGGTGTAGGGAGGAGTGAGAGGAGGGGAAACCATATCAGAGCGCACCAAAGCAAATTTTGTCCTCAAAAGAGCTGAGGAAGAGGATGATGAAATTGAACCGTGGCGTTGTGGATTGACGAAAGGAAAATTCGCCAATCTAGATTGCAGTTCCCGAACAAATGATCCCAAATCAGGGGGAGTTGGGCTAGTGCCAAAAAGTCGGCCAGGTATATAAAATGATTCACCATATGTAACCTGAGTAGCGGAGCAACCGAGATCAGGTTTATAAGCATTATCACGTTTATCACGTCGAGGTCACCAATATGGCGAGTTAACACGATGAGTTCACCGAAGAGAATGAGGTGTCATGCTGGTCAGCTCAAACAGCTTGGACAGCCACCACAAGACTAAGCCAGCCTGAAGACATAATAAGAGCTGAATTGGCGTTGCTACTTTGTCGTTTCTCCCTTGTGGGTCACCCAAGAAAGAGAATCTGTGACTGCACGGAGTCCATCTCTTTCTTTAGATGTCCGTGATTGAACCAAGACATGTAAACAGCATTTAAAGAGGTGTCCCTTTCAGAAGAGAGGAGGGTCCAAGCTCATACATCGTAGCATCATGATCTGAGGAATGAAACGTGTCTCCTCTTTTCAAGTACGGACTTGATGAACCTCCACTTACATCTCTTTTGGTACCAACTTCTTCTTTGTCCTGGTCACTTGAGAGACTTGTTAATCTCTGCAGTATTCTCTACTCTGTTCCCATGTTCTCTACTCCCATTCTCCCTTACTCCTGAGATCTTGATGGTACGATGTATGAGCTTGGACCCTCCTCTCTTCTGAATTACATCTGAAATACACAAGGAACTCCAAACACCACATGTCTAGTGGTGTCTAAGGAGCCATCAAATTGAACAGCTTGAGAGCACTTGGTGAGGAAATCCTTGATCCAAGAGCACATATTTCCTCTAAAACCTATTTTGTTTAAACAATTTAGCATTAGAATATAAACTAATGAAGTATGCAAGTTACAAAATGTCTAAATTCCAACAATAGTGTTCAATGCCAACCAGAAGTTATCCTTTCGAAATAGATGGGCCATGAGTTCAAGTTCCGTCTACTGTTGATTTTGATTTATCTTAATATTGGTTAAGATCCGTGATTTAGTTGAAGAAACATTACTGTGCCTTTTTGTGATCCCATTTCTCTCTGTACTCTACTTCTCAACCATCTTCAATCATTCTGAGCAGGAACGCCACTTTGTCAGGCGTAATGTCAAATGAAACGAAACACAAAAACTGAATATTAGTATAAAGGACAAATCAGCAAACTGCAATAGCTTCAAGTATTGATTGGCGTGCTAAATACATTGAAACCCAATGGTCTTGGTGATGTAGGCTGTATGGTTTCTGGCCCGTTGATGAGGGAGTGGGCACCCTGACTCGCTCGGGAGTGGGGAAGACGGAAACGGGTTAAGAGGAGAAAAACAAGAGTGGTTGTAAGTAACTGAAAAGCAAAAGGGAAAAATATATGTGTGAGAAAAAGTCAGGGTCGTGTCTACCCTCATTCTTGAAGGAAACACTCAGTTCCCCAGAACATTATACAGTCCACGAGAACGTCGTACCATTTGCTGGTCCTTCGAGCCGGATCACAGTGACCCATGGATTTGGAGATACGGAAGAAGCAGTGATCAAGGTGATCGCAGTTATCGCGGCTAGCCATATCACCTATTGAGGTGACGGACGACTTGGAGCCGCCGGCCACGGCGAGCCGGAGGCCAGGATCCACGCCTCCCTTGTATGGTCAAGAGGAGGATGGTCGTGTGCGTCGAGAGATGGCCAACAAGAAGCGGGCCATCTCCAGGTCAGTGTTCGATCTCAGCGGGCACCTCCTAGCGACAAGGATGAGATCAAGGACATTGTTATGAATGAAAGTTGTGGAGATCGAAAAGTTGGTCGATCAACTCGAGGCCATCACCAAAGCCCACCTGAGGACAAACGTTGATGAAGACGAGAATGTGCGCATAAAGGAATATCTTCATGAACAGCAGAAGAGGGTGATGGAGGTCAAAGCCGAAGTGTTGGATCACCTGGAACGCCGAGAAGACAAGGAGTCAACAGCTTTTGGACCAGACCAAGAGAAGCTAAGGATCTTCCAAGAGGCGGAATAGCAGAACACGCCCCATGATCCGATCCATTACCCGGATGCGAGTTTAGATGAGGCAAGAGAAGTTGGGTCACACGTCGGGGAAGGGCCCAGGAATTGGGCCCATACCATTCAATTAATCCCCACCTTGATAATCAAGGCACTCCAGAAGGTTCAGAGAGAGGTGCAGCCCCAACTATACAACCGTCGTGGATGGTATCAGCCTTGCTCCCAACTACATCTTCAAACCTGGGGGCCCCGTCATCCATCGAAGTAAGAATGACCAAATTTAGGGGTGACATTACGAAGTTTGAAGAGTGGTCGCCTTTCAAGCATTGGTGCATATAACCAATAGGTCATCAGTTGAGAAGATGGTCTGCTTAATGCCTTGCTTGAGGATGAGGCCCAACTGCTAATCTCTGGTTATGATAATACCAGAGAACACTAGTTTGGGCCCTCCAAGTGTTAGTTTATGGGGATCCTGTCTTGGTTATTGATGCCCATCAAAAAGAGATTGAGATCCTTTCAAAAGTAAAAGCCAGAGACCTAACTAGTCTGTTCAAGTTCGCGTTCTCTCTTCAAGGACATCTACTTGCGGTCAGTGAAATGATTGGAGGTGGAGATTCGCTTTGGGCCCATCTCGTACGTACAATTGAAAGGAAGCTGGAACAAGATACTTATTTTGCAAGGGATACATTTGCCGACCGGATCATTGATAAGGACAAATTAATGGGGTGAAGCAGGTGGCTTCTAGAGCGCGTAAAGAAACTTTGTCACTTCTCAGATGGAACTGGTCTTGGATTGTCGGTCAAAGAAGTCGTCCAATCAAAGCCATGGAGAAGCAATTCCAAAGCAACTACACTGTATGATCCAATCTTGCCCCCAGTGCCAAAATGACTATAGGATCATTTATTGTCCCTCTTTCAGATCCATGAACACTCATGCAAGAATGGAGCAAGTCCTAACCAAGAATCTCTGCTTTGGATGTTTGAGACCGGGTCACCTACTCACGAGGTGCAGATCTAAAGGCCAATGTGGGATTGAAGGTTGCCAAAGACAGCACCATGAACTGGTGATTAACCCGTGAGGATTCACAACCCCATAACAATGGCATCCGCCAATAGCTCTAATACAGGATGGAACGTCATCCTAGGTATGATACCAATAACTTGTTACAGACCAAATGGGAACATCACGGTCAATGCACTAATCGATGAGGGGTCAGACACAACATTTGCTACGGACTCCATACTCAAGAAGATCAGGTTTAACAAGGGATCAGAGACGCCACTGACAGTGAATGGTGCATCAGGGTCCATGGAGTTTGGTTCCAAGATCGTCTCCTTGCACATGAGTGGGTTGGAGGGCAACAAGTTTCGAGCTAGAGTAAGGCCTCATCCCAATATCTGTCATGCCCTCGGTGGAACGTCATGGGAGCAAATCAAGGGTCGTTGGAAACATCTGAAACTATCATCTCATGAGGGGAAAGGGGAGATTCTCATTGGATTAGATAATTGTGGCCGTGATTCTTAAGAGCAACGGTTTGACTCTCAGTAAGACAAATAGAACCTCCTGGGGGAATCTTTTTAACCAAGTCGGCAATCATGTTTGGATCTTCCATGTCTGATTTTTCTGATATTCTGACGAATTAGAAACAGGCACGACTGGTTAGTGATGTTCAGAAAATTGCAATGAAGCGGAAATGGATCAGCTGAATTGTGCCAGCAACCTTCTCCTGTAGCTAGTCACAAGCTTCTACAAGCAGGTCTCATTTTCTATTCCCCCTCATCTATGTGAAGAGGCACAAATAGCCTTACCATAGATGATACCTGGATTAGTGATTTGGAGAGAAGAGAGCAAAAAACTTGTACAAATAGGTGAGCCTTGATTGGTCTTGAAGGCCAAGCAGACACGTGTTATGGATAAGGTTGGTGTAGTGTTAAAGTCCTAAGGAACCAAGTCGCCTAAACGTTGCCTGTATTTCTTTTTTTAAATAATTTCTGTTTACTTCTTATGTAGTGATTACAAAGCAAGACAATTGTCCATCGCATTGAGTAATTTCTGAGCTTGTTTGGAGTAGCGGTAGGGCATAGCCGAATTATAAGACCAACCGATTCTTGGGGCGCTATCAGATTGGTTGTATCCTGCATCTTTGAAGATAACACTGGTGTTCAGACGCCCGGAGTGTAGGCCGAATAAGGCGGGTGTGAGGCCCATGGCAACCAAAGTAGTCTCCTGGTCCTCCCGGTAGCTTTTGTAAGAAGCCGGAGAGTTCCCTTGAGGAAACATTTGTTCCCCCTTGCCTGTAATTGTCAGCAGGGTGGGCAATTTTGAGAATTAGCGTGACTTTTGGACACCAAGTGGACAAAAGTGTCCAAAAGTGTCCAAAAGTGGACAAAAGTGGACAAAAGTGGACAAAAGTGGACAAAAGTGGACAAAAGTG
>NC_081447.1:14141597-14150670 GCF_007210705.1 Tigriopus californicus
CTTTTGAAGCGGGGCCTACCCATAACGTTTTTGATTCCTGACAAAAGAGGTTTTAATTCCTGAGTGTGGCATGGCGATGTAAAACCTTGCTGAGATGAAATACTCCAATTGCCGCACATTTTGTTAGTGGCATGAGGTCGCTAAATCCGCTAGAAAATAGAAAGCCACATGCGGTTAGGCTGGGAGGGAGAAGGCTGGAATGGTTGAGCACCAACGATCGAAGCGACCAGACGCGTAGCTGTAGCTTCTCCAAGTAGCAGCACATTTGGAATCTTTCTTTAAGTCGAATAATGATTACGTGAGATCTGGGCGTCTCAGGTGCATGTGGAAGTCAAAGAAGGGTATTCGTTGGTAAGATATTGGATGGTGACGTGTGGCAATAAATTGATTTAAGAGGAGTTATCTTGACGAGCAAGATCGGCACGGGAACGCTGATTGGTACGTTTGTTCTAGCCACCCTGACAGCATTCGAGGAAAACAAAGAAAGACGCGCTGAAAGTGAGGATTGGATAGTTAACTGTGTTGTTACAAAATCGAAGCAGGAAAATAAACAAACCAAATGAAACACGTCATTGTTACTGCAAAGATGTGTAAAACTCGCTGGTGAGAAACTTGCTCTTGAGGCCAGCGCAGTAAAAACCCAAGGATTCCAAGTTATTAATTCCCCTCAACTTGCTTTACTTTCCAAGAGACCCTTGAACAGAGATCATGGACAAACGCCTAAGACGCAACCCAAAGCCGAACCTAATACTCCTTCAGGAGGATATTGAAGCAAAAACAGAGGAAATGAATTGTGCCCAATGCCCAACTATTCAGGCATTTCTATGGCGGATCCTCAAACAACAGTTAAACCTATGGTGAATTTACAAACATTCCACACCAATAACACCTTTAGGCATGGAGTTCACACTTATTCAAGGGAGCCAATGGGACACGTGCCACGCCCCCTTGCAAAGGATGCTTTCTATTCAGAGTCAAGCAGGTGGTTGTTTGACTCAACTGAGCTCTCAGACCAAGTTGCTAATCGAACTAATTAATTGATCCGTTGTGAGTTGTCTCAGCGGGTTGGGACAACCTTTGGAGGCAAGGACAAGGGCAGGAAGATTCCACTTTTGGGTCTCCTTGTTAAAAAAAATATTTCGAGTGATTAAGCTATCCACTCTGGACGAAATAAACGTACTAATGGCCAACACTGATTCTGAAGCCAACAAGTTAATCCAAAACTTCCAAATTGCTGGAGGCTCTGATCTGGAGGCTGTACTTACACTCATATGGAAAAAGCTCTACCAAAGATATGGATCTGGTGAAAGAGTGGCTTTGAGCCTATGATCGCGTCTGGATAACTTCCCAAGCATTTGCATTCACTTTGGACAAAACTTGAGAGAATTCTCAGACTTATGTTCCATTGTAAACGCGCAGACTGATCACATCCCAGAGCTTTTCACTTTGAATTTCGCCATTGGAATTCGTCCTCTCTTGGAAAAGCTTCCAAGCAACCTGCAGTCCAAATGGAAAAGAAGATGCTATGAGTATAAGAATTGTTGAGAAAGCTCAAATCCTCCATTTCCCAAATTTGTAGAATTCCTAGATGATGTAGCTGAAGAAGCAATTAATGGTTTAGACACTACATCACATCCTAACCTTAACCATCCACCACCCAAATTAAGGGCAAGTACTACTGCTTTAGATGCTGCTAACGAAATTCCATGCCTTATCCACAATTCCCCTCATCATGCCACTGAAAACTGCCGAATCTTCACTTAGGGATCTCTTGCCAATCGAAAGACGCTCATGCGGGAGAGAGGAAAATGCTACAAATGTTTTGGTAGCCATTTAGTTGCAAACTGCCACAAAGACGTCAAATGCAGCATTTACTTGGGAGGACACCACACTCTTCTTCACCAAGAACCGCCCACCACCAACCAGACTAGAAGCGGGGTTCCAAAAGAATCAAGTTCAGTGTTATGTTCAGCTGTTTCCGGGAACACCCACAAGAGTAGAAGCTGTGGCAAAACTTTGTTGGTCAATTTGTCTGTACTGCGTTCATCCAACAAGTCTCTGAGATGTTATGCAATTATCGACAAACAATTGATGACCACTTTTGCTGATCCTTGAATTTGGGCTTTCTTTGAGGAGGATGGGCCAGAGCAGTCCTTTCCAATATCCACCTTGAATGAACATCGTTCCCAGCAACAAGGCAGGATCATCCATGGGCTATCAGTGAGCGGAGTTGGTGAATCCGAATCCTTCCTTCTACCTCCTGCCCTCGAAAATGAACTTATTCCCAACACAAAAGAAGAGGTCGCATTACCGTCCGTGCTTCTAGCTAGTACAAAACTCACTCACTTGGCAAATAAATTCACAGAGGTTGATCCAGAGGCTACGGTTATTGTGCTGATTGGCAGGGATAGTAACGATTTAATGAGAACCAAAGTCAATGGAGACAGTGCTCCCTTCTTACATCACAGGTCTCTAGGTTGGGCGTTGGTCAGCCCTATTTGCGAAGATTCAGTCCCCGCGTTATCAGATTTTGTTTTGAAGACTAGCCTGCAACACAAGCATTTTAGATCTTCTTTGAGCTCAAGCCATCAATGGGTGAGAAGCAAATGACTAGATGGGAGGGACTCTCGTCTAACAGGGATGACGTATTCGAGTTAACCTCAGACAACGAGATTACTGGCTTATCCCAGGACGACGTGTGTTTCTTAAGTCAAATGTCAGATGGCATTCACTTGAACGCTACTGGTCATTGGGAGTTACCATAACCATTTAGAGAACCAAACCCAAACTTGCCCACCAACCAGACTTCCGTATTTAACCGAACAAAGAAGACACTTCAGCGACTTTTAACTGGTGAAGAACGTCTAGAAGGGTGTCTTAAAGCAATGAAAAAAAACATCGACTGCGGACAAGTGGAGACGGTCCCTCCCCAGGAAATTCACCCAACCCTTGGCATGGCATAGTGGCTGCCAATTTCCCCCGTGGTTCATCCCAAAAAGGCACGATTCGCCTCGTTTAGGATAGCTCCACCACGTATCACGGAAAAAGCCTCAATTCCAAAATGTTGCAAGGACCCCATCAAAACAACAATCTTTGTAGAGTTTTGATTCGATTTTGTGAGGGGGGAATTGGCTTTGTCGCCGACGTGGAGTCAATGTTCCTTTCATTCTACCTCAATCTGGCACATCGAGACTACCTCTGATTTTATGGTTCAATGAGAACAACCCAGGGCGGGAGTTAGTTTAGTTTTGTGCAAGGGTGCACATCTTTGGGAACAAGCCCAGCCCTGCAATTGTAACTTTAGCTCTTCGCCATTCCGTATCTCAGGTCAAAAATGCCTCTAAAACTGTGAAATAATTCATTAACAAACAATTCTACATTGATGATGGTCTCGGTACCGCCAACGACGCCCAAACCGCCATTGCAACTCTGCATGAAGCCCGAAATATTTTGAGCTCGTTTAAAATTCGACTTCACAAGATTGCCTCCAAAAACGTGGACGTAATAAACGCGTTCCCATCATCTGATATTGCTTCTGATGTAGTTAACATCAATATCCACAAGATCCCTTTTCAAAGAAGTCTTGAGGTTATATGTAGCGTTTCTCAGAACGAATTTATGATCATCCATTCCACGTCTTGAGCTCTGTGCAGTTTTGGAGGCTTCCATTGCGTCATGAGAAATTTTCGAATCATGTTCTCTACTTCACCGACAGTCTTGTAGTGCTAGGATACATCATGAACACACAAAAACGATTAAGCCGCTATGTGTCTTGCAGACTAAGGGCAACCTTACCAATGTCCCACCTGGACCAATGGAGTTACATTGCAACGGAACTCAACCCCGCTGATATTGCTACCCGATCACAGAACGGTGCAAGGCTTTGGTAAAATAAGTGGCTGACAGGGCCAGACTTCATTTGGACATTTGTCGGGCAAGGATTTCTCCTTGTCGACTACTGTTTTTTTGTCTTGCGACTTGACACATCAAGATGGACCATATAGGTTAAAACTCATATATTTCTAGGAAACACTCCAATGGCGTCGATCAACTGATTCGTATGCTTACTTCCTCTATCGGTCAGCTCAATTCGTTAAAAAGCCTCTCTTTTTTCCCGATACGAGTTGTTCCTCAGGCAAGCATTCACATGTTTAAAGGGCATGAATAGATAAGAGACACAAGACAAGAATCGTCAGGACATCCTCCCCCCAATGCTTGGCTGCAGGATAGGAGGATGAAATTACGAGTTAGGGACTGACGCTTGACCCAAAGGACAGATCTTTGTAATGGGACGAGTCAGACATTCTTTGCCGGACTGAACAGTTACTGCCCGGACTAGACCGTCTTTCCCAGGATGGACCTCGATTACTCGACCCGGTTTCTACTTCGAACGGGGTTCTGGACTCCCCACAAGTAAGACCCCTTTACCCACTTGCACATTTTCCATCCTGGTGGTCCATTTTTTTCGAGAAAGCAGAGTTGACAGATACTCAAGAGTCCAACGTGTCCAGATCTTCTCCACTAAAGCTTGTACATATTGGAAGTGTCGACGAGTATCAAGAACAGAATAAATTCCGTTGGGACCTTCTTTTGTCCCTCGAAGTAAAAGAAAATGATTGGGGGTTAACACTTGAGCATCATTGGGATCGGAACCCACATAGCACAATGGACGAGAGTTAAGAAGACCCATGACTTTGCAAAAGACAGTTCGAAGTTCGGATTCTCGCAGATGGCGACGGGAAGTCTGCTCTTGGTCAAGGACGTTATTCATGGCAGTCTTAGCGGATCGGACGAGGGCTTCATGAACACCGCCCCAATGGGGTGCACCAGGTACTTGGAATTTCCATTCCACTGATTGAAATGCTCGTGGTGCTTTCCATTCCAACTCCTTTAGTAGATTCTTGGCACCGACGAAATTGGTACCATTGTCAGAATAGACAGTGGAAGGTTGACCTCGGATGTTAAGGAAATTTCTGAAGGTGTTCAAGAAATCCTGAGTTGACAATGAAGGTACTACCTCTAAGTGAACGGCTCGTGTAGTCATGCATGTAAAGATGACTCCCCATCGCTTTTCAATCCGATTACGAAGCACCACGATTTCTAATGGACCAAAAAGGTCGATAGATGTATGATAGAACGGTGGTTTGGCAATAGCCATTCTTTCAGGCGGAAGATCGGACATTTCTTGGATCAGAGGGCGTGTCACTTGGATCTTACATCTTCGGCAACCAAGGCGTATCTTCTTGACGAGCTCCCTTCCCCTGAGGATCCAATACTTTTGCCGAAGAAGTCCAAGAAGGTGGTTGGTTCCAGGATGGTGATTATTCATATGATATTGTTTGACAATGAGGGTGGTGAGTGGAACCTTGGGGCACATCACTATCGGATGCTTTTGGTTGTAGTCCACTTCGGTACAACCAATACGGCCCTTTGCTCGAATTATTCCCGCCTTGTCCAAGAACGGCGAAAGTTGAAGCAATCTTGATGATTTTGATATTGATTTCCCGCTCTTCAGTGCTTTGATATCAGCATTAAATGCTTCAGGTTGAGATTGTCGGATCAGCTCTTCCTCGGCTATTAAAAAAATTTGATTGTTTGCTTCCATCTTTGATTCGACTGCACTCTTAAAGGTTTCAAAATCTTTCCCCACAGTGCAGACGTGTATTTGAGGATCATGGAACCTTGACCGTGTCTCTAATTTTGTTTCGTTTGATTCATATTCTTCGGATTCTTCCGATTGCACATCTTGAGGCCAGTGCTCTTCAGGGTGAAGTAGGAACTCTGGTCCAGAGAACCAAGCTCGAGGAATCTCGCGGGCCGAAATTAACCCCCTAGACGCTAAATCGGCAGGATTCTCTTTGCCAGGCACATGTTGCCAATCCTCTACTGACGTTATGGTTTGGATCTCACCAACCCAGTGAGCGACAAAAGGTTTGAAATGATGTGCAGAGTTGGCAATCCAGGCCCGAACGATTCTGCTATCAGTCCAGTAGACTTGGCTGGAAACTTCCACGCAAAGCGCTTGGACAACGTGTTGCGCGAGTCGAGCTCCTAGCACCGCAGCTTGTGGTTCCAATCTTGGGATGGTCATAGGTTTATTTGGAGAAGCCCTGGTTTTTTAACAAATCAAAGTGATCTCGACATCATTTTTTCTCACGGTTCTCAAATAGATCGCGGCTGCTAACGCGTCTTCTGAAGCATCACAAATGGTGTGAACCTCATACTCAGCGTCACAATCCGGAGTTAGGGAGTAGGGCCTTTGAAATCTGACTTCAGGTAGATATTTCAGATTTCCCATCCATCTCTTCCACCAAACAGTTTGATCCTGGGCTATTTCATCGTCCCAGCCTTGGCCTTGTATGATCAACTCCTTCATCTTTTTTTCTGTTTTCATGACACCGAAAACCAGAACGTCTTCTTTGATGTTCCATCGCATTCCCAAAACTTTGTTCTCAGAACTCGTCTCCAAGAGAGGGATATTATCTGCAACCCCTCCCCCCAGTTCCTGCATCACTCTAGGTTTATTCGACACCCAGCCAACCAGGTTAAAATTCCCCTGAGCAAGAACTGCGCGCACGTTAAGGGATTCTTTGATGGCAAGACTTTCCGATGAGAAACTATCAAGATAATCATCAACGTAGAATTGAGATTGAATACGATATTTGGTAGATTCGGAGCATTTAGCATCCTCAGCGGTTCGTAAAACCGTATGAATAGCAAGACAAGGGGATGGTGAATCGCCGAACACGACGCCTGTCATCTGGTACGTACGGATTGGGTCGGATTCATTTTCTCTCCAAAGGAAGCGATGGTATCGGGCATCCCCTTCTAAGAGACGCACTTGACTGAACATGGCTTCGATGTCCCCGGCTACAGCCACATCACCCTCCCTGAACCGGATCATAATATCGAAAATGTCATTTTGTAATGACGGACCTGTCAATAAACAGTCATTGAGACTTCGTCCTTCATATTTGGCAGCGGAATCGAAGACTATTCGGATTTTCACCCCGCACTTCTTGTGGAAGGAAAGCTTGACTTAAATGATCCAACTCATTGGTTTGCTTGATCAATTTGGCGTATCCTTGGGACAGATAGGTTCCCATGGCTTTGGCATACGCTTTCTTAAAGTTGGAATCCCATTGAAATCGACGTTCTAGCCCCTCAAATCGTTTCAAAGCCAAACTTCGATTGTTTTTGGGTTTAGGGATCCCTGGTGTCCACGGGAGAGCCACTTCATATCCAGCTTTATCTGGAAGTTTCCTGGTCGTTTCTTTGATTAGTTTAAGTGCGTATTGATCCTGTAGACTGAGGATCTTCCCTCCAGGCTTTTTGAGCTCCGAGCCAAACGTTTCTGTTGCAAAGAACTCAGAAAGTCTTTGATCAAGGTTGCCCTCCTTGGCTTGGACAAAATGTACATAAGGATTAACACCTTGATCTTCTTGGATGCAGCCACGAGCCACCCAGCCCAACGGTGTTCGGAAGGCATATGGCTCGCCTTGTGTTCCACACCGCCATTCTTGAGGCATGATCAACGATTTTGAATCCAGGGCCAATAAGAGCTCTACCTTCCCTCCGTCTTGAGGGAGGGGTAAATCTTTTAAATGCTCCCATCGGTTTTGGATTGACTTCCATGAAAGCCCTCGTAGGTTCTTGCTAACCTTGGGTAAGGATTTGACCATCAGTGGATATTCTGGATCCGAATCAACTCCACCCAATGTGACTTGGGTCTCACACGATCTGATTTGAATGGAACCGGTTGCTCCGTGTATCTGGAGCTTTTCCAGCGGTAAGTCCATCAATCCAACCCTTTTTAATAGCGACTCACTTGCAAAAGAGGCATCTGATCCTTCATCAACAAGAGCGTGTGTTATCGAAACTCCGTTGGGACCACAACACTTCACTGGTATAATACCTAGCACATAGCTTGGTGACACGTGGGTCTTTTGAGCTCTGGTATTTGTGACGATCGTCGTCGACTTAGAAGGATCACGCATATCTTGAGTTTTAAAATTCTGTCCATGGAGTAGGGGATGATGAATGTACGGACAATGAGTTTCTCCACAACGGATCCTTGAGCGACATTTCGTACGTGAATGCTCTTTTCCTAGACATCGGAAACATAAAAACTTATCTCGCACAAAATTCATACGTTCATAAATGGAAAGATTTTTGAACTTTGAACAATCAGAAATGACATGATCATGAGAGCATAGAAAACAACGTTTAGTTGGAATGGGTTCACTGACGACATTATTGGACGTACTTTTCAGAGTTCGTCGGACGTTTGAATCAGAATTTCGCAACGCCACTCTATGTCGATTATCTCGATGAACACTTCTGAGGAGCCATCAGCAGAATTCTTCCTCTTTTCCTTGGCTAGGTAATGATCTTGAGAAGTCATACCATTAATTGAAATTGGCTTTGTCGAGTTTGCCCTCCAAGACTCTAACGATATAAGACAACGATCCGTCTCCCACTAGACGATTCTTCTTCACAGTGAAAAGGTGACCTTGAACTTTGGCAGCGAAATCAGCCAAGCTATCCGGGTCATCCGCCTTAACGTTACCCAACCTTTCTAAAGCTCGCTGATGGGCATCCACAATCATATCTTGGTCCCCATAAACTTGGCGAAGGGTTTGGAGAGCCTCAATATAGTCGCGATCAGAATTATCATAACCAGCGATAAATGACCTGGGTCTCTCAGACAACGATGCTTTCAACAAACCCATCTTTTCAGGTACACTCTTCGAAGTATTGTGAATCAATGATTGGAACATGTTGCTCCACTCGGTGAAATGAAGAACGTCTCCATTGAACTGAGGCATCTTTATATCAATTGATCTTCTTCCACCGCTGAATTGACCGCATCCCAAAGTAGGATTCGCCATCCAGTCATTATGATCAGATTGACCACGAACCCCAGACTGTGACGGTACATAATCATTATTGTTTGCAACACGAACGGTGAATGGACTCGTTTGAGGAGCCAGATTCAGAGGTGGCAGGGCGGCACCCGTCGTATGAGCCATTCGGTTGATCAGGCCACTCTCTACCTCAGGGCCTAGGCCTG
>NC_081447.1:14150721-14163117 GCF_007210705.1 Tigriopus californicus
TGCGGTGCTTCGTCCATGAAGTCTTGGCTCGATCCCCAATTCCATACGTTCCATTTGGAGCAGTGTGTTTGTGCTCTTCATTTTCGCCATCTCTAGTTCTTTAGTTGCGGCTTCAACCGCTCGTGAGCCTTAGCCTTAGCTTCCATAAGACGAGTGTGTTCTTCGTCTCGATAACTTGTAGACTCTGCTCCTGGCTTCCAAAAACCGTACTCGGCCTCGGCAATCCTAGCTTCACGTGTTCATGGACTATTCAACGGTTCTCAAGACCCGATTCGTCTCATCTTCCAATTCTGTTTCATGTTATCCCGTTCCTTCTCGTCGATTTCATGATCCCAAACAGCCTCTGAATCAAGGTCGTTATTTCATCAGGTCTTGCTTAGACGATCTCTGAGCATCCTTAGACCTGTACGGGATGTGGGCGGACGGTAACGAGATCTCTTTCCAAATTAGAGATTTGTCTTGTTATCGATCGTTTCTTCCCAGCAAATCGAGTTTACACCCTTTCAGATCAAAAAGGGTATGGTCCGGTGAAGACGCCATAGCCATCGATTACTGATTTCTCGGATGTTAGTAGACAGTTATAGCCAAGACGCTTTCCACACACTATGTCACGGTTGGGAGTTTGAGAGACTTTAAGGCCAACAATCCGGCTCGAAGACCAACGAATGGGCAAGGATTTCTCCTTGTCGACTACTAGTTTTTTGTCTTGCGACTTGACACATCAAGATGGACCATATAGGTTAAACTCATATATTTCTAGAAAACACACCAATGGCGTCGATCAACTGATTCGTATGCTTACTTCCTCTATCGGTCAGCTCAACTCGTTAAAAAGCCTCTCTTTTTTCCGATACGAGTTGTTCCTCAGGCAAGCATTCACATGTTTAAAGGCATGAATAGATAAGAGACACAAGACAAGAATCGTCAGGACAATTTGGCCACTCTCGTTTCTACAATCGTCCAGTATCAGAACTAGTGCTCATCTGTCCAATCTGAGGAATGACCTCGTCAAGGCAGGCAATGTCTTGACGAGCAAGCTTGGACGGGAACGCAGATTGGAACGTTCGTTCTAAGCCAGCCTGACAGCATTCGAGGAAACAAAAAACGACCGCTGAAAGATAGGAATGAATAATTAACTCTGTTTTTACAAAATCAAAGCAGGAAAATAAAGAGACCAAATGAAACACGTCATTTTTACTGCAAAGATATTGTCAAAACTCGCTGATGAGAAAACTTGCTCTTGAAGTCAGCGCAGAATAGTTAATATATCCAGTGTTAATGCCAGATCCATGGAAGGTAATTGACACGCGCGAGGTAACTGTTCTTCTGTATTTCGCGGTTCAAATTTTGTTGTGGTCTTCCATGAAGCACATTTTTTTTTACTGTAGGACTTCCGGTTATAGTTCCTGAGGGCAAACATAGGGGGCGCTCAATGGAGGTGGCCCGGGAAATTGAAATCTGCTTCTAAACACCACCACCCCTCTTAAACCCACTGCGGTGGTTTAAAATTGATTCCCTAAAGCTTCGGCTATTAGACACACTTGTTAATAGGACGTGTCATGATTGTGTTCTTTGTGCGGATCTTTAACTCAACGGACCAATCCGGTTTCGTCCGGAAGCTCTGTTTCTACTAGACCAGCACCTATCTCGTTGCCGGATTTCCGTCAAAGACAATCATGTTCAATCTCGGTAGCGTACTTTGATCTTGACGAGCAAGGAGCAATCTATTTGTTTCCATCTGTTGTTGCAAAAGGCTCGTAATAGTTCCCTGGAATGTCCTCTGTTCATCCGGGCCAGCAACTTCCGTTGTTTTGGGCTGAGCCTTCTCGACGTACTTGGCTAAATCTTCATGTCCATCGTGGGCTTTGTCCTTGGCCCCGTCTTTAAAATTGTTATCACTCTTTGCATCCTTGGCAGGGTTGTTTATCATCAGTTTCTCGTATTTCGTTCCATCTTTTATGCTATCTTCAATTTCCTTCGTGATGGAACCAGTCAATTCGGGCCTAATCTGTTGTTGTTTGGCTTCACTCCCAATTTTGGGTTTATCATTGATCAGTGCCTTGGGCGCTTCGTAGGACTTGGCGTCAAAGAGGTTACTTGGAGGGCTCCGTTTCTGGTCTTGATTGTCGCAGATCCAGAGGTTCATTGAGTCGAGAAAATCATCGGCCGCTCCTATCTTCTCTGAGGCCCAAAGGTCGAATTCGTTCAAACCTTCCAGATAGTACGGCCCCCCTTGGCTCACTTTCTCGCAGATGCACGTGAATTCGTGAATCAGATCTCGATATTCGGCGCAGCCGCTCAGCACCAATTGAATATTGTCGGGGTTTTGCATGAGACCCTCAAGCTTTGACTGCTTTTTGGTGATTCAGCCATAACGTAATCCCGGTTTCGTAGGCTTTCGAAGGGGAACGATATCGGCCACAACAGCAAGGGGCTCTGGAGGACTTTTCTGGCCAGAGATCCGCTCCTCTCCAGTTTCATCGTCCTTTGTCTAATCCTTATTACTTCTAGAGCCTAACGGAGATCGGATCATGTCGGTGATGTGGCAGATTTACGGAGATTCCTCAGCCACAAAATTTGAAACTTGTGTTAATGCCAGATCCATGGAAGGTAATTGACACGCGCGAGGGTAAACTGTTCTTCTGTATTTCGCGGTTTCAAATTTTGTTGTGGTCTTCCATGAAGCACATTTTTTTTTACTGTAGGACTTCCGGTTATAGTTCCTGAGGGCAAACATAGGGGGCGCTCAATGGAGGTGGCCCGGGAAATTGAAATCTGCTTCTACATCCAGGATATAGGACAGAGTGATTTACGGCAAAGCCGTCCATGTCCTGTAACATCACACCTGTGTGGCATACAATGACTTTGTGTCGGTTCTGACGTGAATGGAGATTGAGAAGAGCCATCATACTGCTAGAGCATCATAGGTAACTTCGTCTTTCACGTAAACACGTTGTTCTTGACATGCGGGCCTTTTTAAAGGTAGGGAAAGAGGACACACATAGAGGTAAAGACCTTATTGAGATGAACCCCACCCTCAGTGAAAAGGAACCAGCGATGAAGTGAAGCCCACTGAGGGGCAAGTAGAACCCCTTCAGCTTGGCACGGGACAGTGTGTCTTAGAGTTGCCCCCAACAAACGTGTTGGAGGACTGCGACTCTATGTTGAAGACCCTTGACCATTCGTCCCCGAGTTGCGTGCGAGAGTCCGAGCGTCTTTTCCAGACTACTTGTAATTGGACGTCATGCGTTGTGCAGGATTCGTAGATACCCAAAGCCGAAGCTTGTAATTCTTGTTTGCTGGAGCCTTTCTGCATGATATACATGACTCCTATATTGTCCGCTAAATGGACGACAGTAACAGGTCTCTGTATGTGTAGCTGCGGTTTTTTTCTGAGTTTGTGAAGACTCTGTCGGACAATCGTTTACCGCAGGGGCCCACAGGGGTTTGAGGGAGAGAAGATTTTAGGCAGAGTAAGTCTACGATGGCACAGCCTTTGTTGCTTGCATCAGACGCTACCATTTTCATACAGGTGGGAAATTGGAGCTCTTAGCTAATCATGGGATATCCATTCAAATGACGGAGGTGGTTTTTGAGGAACGTCAATTCGGGCATTATTGGTGAAGAATCACCTTTGCAGTCCCAAGATGGCGCTTCCGAAAGACATTGGTAGCCATCTCTGCACAAAAGGTGGATGATTGGTCCAAATGCCACAGGAATCGCACGATTTTTTTCGTCGGGGAAAAATAGAGCTGTATTCTTGGATACGTTCGTCTCCTCTCCTCTCGTCTCACCCATCTCACCACGGTGAACAAGATGCCTTATCAAGCATTGAGAGAAATACGCAAATCCACCTTAACAGTCTTCTACCTCACAAAAATCATAGCAAGCAATTTTGACCTTATTGATTTATTGAATCATGGCTCAAATTCAACGCTCATATGGAGAATAGCTACCAAGAGTTGTTTGGATACTTCTGATAGACTTCAAAAAGGCTTTTGAACCACTGGGGCAGTCGTCTCAATGGTGAGACGGAGGGGTAAGCTGATCATCGAAGAATCCAGCTTAACTTTAGCTCTTTCAGATTGATTATTGGACTTGTCAAGTGAACGCGTTCATGAACAACTGACGTTACTCCATGGAGTAAAAGCAAAGACAACATGCCCAGCAATACCGCATTGTGCATACATTGAATTTTGACATTTATTCCATTTTACATCCTTGTCTAAGCAAATAGCATTGGGACAATGGGGCCATTTTATAGTGTGATCACGGAGGTTTACCAAATATGTTCACTTTGTAACACAGCTCACTCAAAATAACTCGATTATTGCAAATTCAAGAGGCAGATGATGCGAGTTGACTGTGATGTTTGTCTTAATTATCTCTCCCAAAATGAGCGAAAACCGCAACAGAAAAACTGGCTGCGGCTAGCTTTTAACGAAAAGACCCAAAAGTCACGGAACCTTCGTTTGTGAATATTTTCTGTAACCGACGTATTGTTGGATGTGTTCTTAAATTCTGGATTTAAAAGATCAGATGAATGAAAGAGTGGAGGGAGCAGACCTAACACATATAAATGTTGGAAGGAGAAATAAATAAAAAGGCAATTTCATTGTAATTCTGGCAATCTGAAAAATTCATAGAATTGGTTCTGCTCGGGCGTTAGACCGGACCGTGTGGCTTAGATTGTTTCGGACAATCTCGCTGCCAGCAACCCGTTATGCCACAATTGTGGTATGGCCCTGATTTTATCAAACCAAGTCGTTGCTTCCCGCGACTTCGGCTAAAGCTTTGGCGCTCATGCACAGGATATCCAGGCGGTGGCAAAGAATCAGGGGGTAGGTAATGTGATGCCGGATAGAGCCCCGGCGTGTAAGACGATGTGAAGCATTGAGTTGTTGGGAAGGCTCTACCTTTGAACGGTGGTGTTGGTGGAAAGTACCTTTAAGAGATCGATAAGGGAGGGTGTCATTTGGAGGAATTTTGTTCTTCCCCCGGAGCTTTTCGACCCGCTTCCTAGTCTCCTTTTCATACAACTCATCCCCCTCAAAATCTTGAACCATGGCAAACCCATTTTCGTCGCATATCCTTGCCACCGTAATCTTATCGATTTACTTCTTCTTCAACTTCCTTGTTCGGCCGTAAATATAAGTAATGGCGCGTTGGACCGAGCCAGAAATGTTAATATGGCCTTTAGTCGATGCATAGGAATGTAAAAAAGACTTTATTAATGTACAGAATCCAGTTCCAGAAGCATGGTTGGTAATGTACGTTGGAGACGTGAAAGTAGGGGAGATCACTGTAGCATAGTTTTCCGTGGCGGATTCTGCCGTGGGGAAGTTCAATGCTGGCGGAACTCATAATTGGGGGAGTTCACTAAAAGGAAACCACTTGGCGGAATTTGTTCCCTGAATTGGATTGGATTACGGACTTCTATTTTAGAAATATGGACTGTGAACAATCCTCCAGCCAAATCGGCCTGCTCTTGCCCAAAGCATCCCCGAGCCGCTTTTCGAATTAAAGTAACCAAATAAGAAACGCAGATCTTTTCAATTAAAGGCAGGACTTCTTTATATTTTTTTACTTGTAAAGTGGTTTGTTTCGAAAATATCTTGTTAAAAGCTTATGTAGCTGACCAAAAGTAGGCCAAAAATCGAATTTTATGTAGTGTTTGCTACATAACTTTGGTCATACCTCCTGAGCTCCCTGACCTTAGCCGTGGGCTCAAATTTGGTTAAGTTCATCAAATCAACAAGATTTTGTAGTCGTATGAATTGCTTATTTGGCATAAAGTGAATAGTTTAGATCAGAAATGTTGGCTTCCGTTTGCAATCCACATCCCATGATTGGATTTAGGGATAAATTTCTGATGCGGATTCCGAAAATTCAGTCCTTATTAGATTGAGATATTCGGTCGGGTCCGACCCACAATGTTAGCATTCACACGTGCACAATTTTGGTGCGCCTTTACTAACATTTTCAAGAAAAATATTACCCACGATTTTAAGAGGATATAAAATAACAAGCTCCTGAAAAAAGAGGGTAATAGAAGCACGTGGTAAACATCTGAAAAGGGGATAAATTTTAGCCCTTGTAAATGCATTCTTTTGCAATGCAAGAAGAAACGCGTCGTGGACATCTGCCGAGTGATTGCTTCGAGGTTCTGTTACGGTCTCAATCGGTATATTTCAAAAATCTCTATATTGAGCCCTCAACTTTTCTGCAAGGTCGGGCAGTTCATGGGCGAGAGGCCCAAGCAAAAACCGAACGAAGGACATGATGGGCTTGCTATGATAGATTCCAAAACTGGCCACAAATCCTGAAGAACATAATGCACATAAGATGTGTGTTTTTCTCAAGCTCTTCACGTATTTATCATCACGGTCTGAAAGAACAAAAGCATCATGTATGAGCTTCTGTGTAGCATGGGCAGATTTGAACAGAAGAAGCTCTCTTCTCTTACCAGTATACTTTAGATGAAGGGCATGGGGTCGAAAGCTTTTGTTACACGTGGCACAACTTACTCCAGGAACAATGCTATTTGCCCCAAGGACAATTTCAGATTGATAATAATTTGTGAACTGAATTTCCGTCGACAAAATGATAGAATTAACAGCCCTCATCAAACTATCGACCATAACTCGCCCTTGATGTTGACGAGATCTTATGGGCATATTCACTCTAGGTTTGGGCGGGATCTTGCGGAAAAAGTTCTGCGGAGAATGTCGATAGAAGAGCACTCGATCGAATTCCATTCCTCGGATATTATCCAAAGTGGTCAAGATGAAATAGGGTGATCCATTCTGGCACGGCTTCGGGTTGAGGCGGTCCGTAATACGTGGTAAATCGCTCAGAAAGCCTTTTCGGTACCAAGAGTCGTGAAAACTCAAGCTAGTGATGTAGAATAAGAGTCGCTCATAAAGCCGGCTTGATGTGCTTGAATCCCGCAGGGTAAATCCATGCTTAATCTTGCTTGATAGAATCATTTTCTTTTCATGTAAAAAGCTACCATACAATCAAAATCACAATACTTCAACATCAAGACATCAAGCTGGCTTTATCGTTTGCCTATGGAGAAACGAGTCATCTTCGAGGAGGTAAGAGCCTTCTATGCAGTCTTCGAATTTGCTGATGATGGCGTGTTTGGCGAGTTGCGTGGATATGGCTTCGTACTTATCGAAGAAACGTTTGGAGAGTGGATGAAGGAAGGTTCCAAAATATTCTGAATTCAATTCTAGGTCCAGACTGAGAAGGAAATCGACAAGATCCTCTTCAGTCTCACTGATCACGACCACCGTTTCACCATCCCTTGAATTTCGCAAGTTCAGAAATGATGAAACTTCATCATCTGTTCGAGAACCAATTTTCATTGCTTTTTGTTGCCTGGGCTTCATCCTAAACACTTGATCGAGGAGAGACCCTATGTGATGACCATTGCGATGATTCTGGACAAGTCGATAGGTGTGGGTAAAGCAGATTGGAAGATTTTCTCCCCGATGATTGATGCACTCAACTTTTTCATTCATTAACACAACGTGATTGAACTGTGCCTTGAAATATTGAAAAATGTGGGGTGTGAGGTCACACAGGTTCTCCACAATCAAGGTTGTTTGCTTGAGGTCGGTGGCATTTGGATCATTTTTCAGAATCTTCATCATTGCCACCAATGGTATGCCCAGTTTCATATATTCGGGATCAATGATGGCGGACCAAATTTTCCGAGCTGCGCTCAAAATCTGTCCGTACCAGCTGGCCCATATATTTAGATCAACACAACCTTTTTCCACGGCCTCCATTGCAAGATCCGTCAATTCAGAGTAGACGAAAAATAGGATGGTCTTGTACACAGCCATGGACACAACTTCTCTGCTTTCCCCGAAACAATCCAGAAGGTCACAAAGAAAAACGTCGTTCGGGCCGAAAGAAGTTACAATCTTGTCATTTGAAAAGGCATGGCCTCGAGATGCCACAAACTCGATGAGAGACTGGATTACAACATTTTTGGAGGGATATATTTTGAGCAAGTGGTTCCTGACACTGTGACTATAACACAACACTAAAAACTTTCTGTCTTGGTTAACTTGACACATGTTGGCAACGGCGAGAGTTTTCCCGGTACCGGGAAATCCTTCGACCGCCACAACGTCCGATGAAGAGGAAAAAACATGGTTGACCACCCTGGAAACAACAAATGCAAGTGAGTTTCAGTACCATGGGGTTACTTGCTTGGCTTCGGATACGAACCGTGCTTGGTCGGGCCCCAGGACAAATTGTTCAGATAGAGGGCTCTTGAGCAACTGAAGAGCATCAGGAATAACGACATCCCGGTTTTGTTCATATTCATTCAGAGCGGTCAAGACATTGTAAGAAAACACAGGATTGCCATCAGAGCGCTCAAGAAAGAATGACAAACCAAAAGCAATGGCATGCATCAACTCAAGGACAACAACAGGGCTGTTAGATGGACCGTCAAGATTCTCTGAATTCTTTCTCAGAGAAGTTTCCAAAAGATGATCAATGATCTCTCGTACGTGTTGCGGCCTATACGCAATCACAGACAATAAGACTGCAGCTGGAACTCCTTTTGCCACATCCTCTCTCTCATCCCACCATTCCGGAAAGCGCTCGAAAATTACGGCCTTCACTAGTGAATACTTGGAATGCCGTTGGAGCTGAAGAGTCTGATGGTGGCTGAGAGTAAATCGTGCAGACAGATAGGTAACCAACCAAGGTAAAGCTAATTCCAGATGTAGAACCTGATTGGGATCCATAAACAAGGTGTAGATCGTCTTGTTTACAACCACATCAGGGTTCACCTTTAAAATGCAACTGGATATTAAACAGGATGCTATGGTAAATCGAAATTGAATCCTTGCGATGATTTTGAACCTATAAGCCGTTCATCAACATCTGGTATCCGAGGGTTCATCTCTTACCTGACGAACCCAGCCGTCAGATGGGGCAGATGTTCAAAAGGTTGTTAGATATGTGTGCTTTCTGAAGATTTCTGATGGTCCTCTTGACAGAAAAAGTCAAGGATCATATTTTCGATGCACAAGTTCAAATGTCTCGCTCTAAATATATTTAGTGACTGGTCGTCTACCTCACGCTTTAAGAAACATTTTATGGCCATAATTATTGGACAAATTTGATAAATTGGGCCAATCCGTGTATAATATTTAAAAAAGGCGCTCACTATGTGCCCATGAAATCGGAATTATTAGTAAAACTTTCGATGAAAACGAAAAAGAGTGCAAGGGCTAAGAAATATCTGCATTTTGGAGAATTGAACCTATCTCAAGGAGGTGGATTAAGTACTTTACACAATCAAGCCCATACTACCTCTTTGTTGGCGAATGTGTATTGTTTGATCGACAGAGGATTGTTGATGACATCCGAAAATGCCTCCAGAGGGGTGGACGAGTGGTTTTCGGGTGGAAGTCTCCGAATAAATCGGTGGCAAGCTTTTTTCCACGGCAAAACATGCACATTTTGAACTAGATCCCGCCATTTGGTACAAACTAATGCCACCGACAACAAGAGATCCTCAATTGATAGATGAACAAATATAAGCTCCAAAATTTCGTTAGGCAAATGCTGCATCTTTTCTTTCGATTTAGCGCTTAAAGTCTCTTAACGATAATCAATTTGTTGTCGAAACACAAAACGCTGATTCCGGAGAGAACTTTTTCAGCGTTACACTCAGGTATCAATGACGTCAAGATCAGCGTTGCCAAGATTTAGTTGCATGGAAGCGCCATACGTACTAGCAGGGATGCCATGAATTTTGAAATTGTTCGGCGATCCACAGCCCTTTCGAAAAACGATGTGCTTTAGAATACGAATCAAGTCAAAGTATGACGAATTTGAATGCTTACATGTTTCGGACCAACGTTTCTTGAAAAGAGATGGTTCGAAAAAGGAACTATATTAGCATTACTCGCATCGAAATGGTTAACAACAGTAACAACCTCCCAAGAATTGCCAGATTTGCAGTATCAGATGAGTACTGACTGCAGTGCGTCAATGAGGTTGCGGGAGTGCAAGTGATATACAATCCGTTGATAATACATGAGCAGCTTTTTATACTTACCACGGCACAGGCTAGAGGGCACAAGCACCTAGTACGAAGCCTCCGTCAATAGTTACTGCCGGTGATCGGAATTAAAACACAAAATAATGGTTTTGACTGCTGAAAAGAGAAATAAGAAAGAGGTTTTCGTTTGCAACGGGGTATCTTAATACCAACAACTAAACGTAACAAAAGTCGCAATAGAATCAGGCAAGATATACTACATGCTATTCACTAATGTGAATGAATAATTTGTCAAGCAGCAGTCACTACTATTTATGAGGTTAGAGACATAGTATGGCAATGCAAAAGTGCTCGATTTGGTGAAGCGGCTTTGTACAAAGAAATTGTGCCCTGGTATGGATTAAAAATCGTCCCTGAATTACCAAATTGAATGTAGATCATCTGCACTCCTGCAACCTCATTGACGCAATCTCATCGGCAATTTAAAATCTGGCAACTTAAGTCATAGAGTACTTAATCACCTGGAGAGGAAAGTTCCTGTTTTTCAAATTTCCCGCCTACACCGAGAGGCTGAGCTAGCTGAGCTCAGTAAGGATTTCGTGTTGTTTTGGCGCTTAATTCGTTGAGCCAGATCCAGATTCAAGGCTATTGAGTTTACAGAAGTGAAAATCGAAAATAATTGGCATTATTCCGCTTCAGCCACACGGATCCTCCAAACCCTAATGATTACCAATTACCTAATTGCGATCGTAATTGTGCGATCAAGTGGTGACTATTCCGTAAGAGTATGGTCCTTACGTAGCTAACTTTTTGCTTCAGCTGTTGTTCTGGAAGTTTGGACAAAGATGGCTAAAGATAAGATAAACTAACCTAAACTGACCTAACCTAACCTAACCTAACCTAACTTAACCTAACCTGACCTGACCTGACCTGACCTAACCTAACCTAACCTTTTGGTTGCAAGGACCTGGGGGCGCCTAGACCGCGGCGCAAGCCTACGGCAGCTCGGTTGCAGGGGCCTCGAAAACAGTGGCAGCTGACAAGCAAAAGGTTAGCTACCTAAGAAACTAAAACAACAGGAATCCTTACTGAGCTCAGCCATAGATTTCTAGACACTGGATGTCGGACGACCGACCACACGGCTGGTAAAACAGTACAATGGATGGTCTNCTAGACACTGGATGTCGGACGACCGACCACACGGCTGGTAAAACAGTACAATGGATGGTCTCCTGGGAATGGATTACAAACCGGTTCATTGTACTGTTTGGCCAACCGAGTGGTCGGTCGTCCGACATCCAGCGTCTAGAAATCTATGGGTCAGCTAGCTCAGTCTCTCGGTGTAGGCAGGAAATTTGAAAAACAGGAGCTTTCCTCTCCAGGTGATGAAGTACTCTATGCCTTACAATGCTCAAAAAGAAATTCTGGCTCAAATGGGGCTCAATCAGAGTCTATTCGGCCTCCACTCAGGAAGAATAAGCAATACCGTTCTTCTCAAAAACGCGGGCTTTACGTACCTAGATATTTCTAGCAGAGTGAATTGGTCGTCAAATTATTCTATGCCCCTTCATTATGCAAAGAGGGCTAGAACACAGACGGATTTCATGGATGATTGTCTTGCTTTTTTAACGCCTTCAATAAACGTCTGTTTTTATTCCCTACCCACAAGGTTCCTTAGGTTGGTTAACTCGTTCCCTCTTTAAGTCACTCCTTGACGACCTAAACACGGCTCTCCTATTCGTTCCATTCAGTTTATATTTTGCCTAATTCATTAATATATCAAATTCCTCCAATTTTACTCCCTTACCTTGCTCTTGTCCACCTCATTTATCAAAAGATAACTCGGTTCTTTGCTTTCTTTCGTATAAGCGAAAGTGAATAGAAAAGATATTTTTCTTTGACTTAGTAAAGAAATCCAAGAATCCTACCAAAGAAGAGTCGGCTGACAGAATTAGTTGTGATGGCCCACCATCAAGAAGTGGCCCACGGTGGGCGTGGAACAACAATAAACTTTGTACGTCAAAGTGGTTTCTAAGTCATTGGAATAAACTCTTTGGTGCGAGGTCTTGTTTCCCGTTGTGTGAGGTGCAAGTACTTGCGCGGGCGCTCTGAGCAACCGCCTGTGGCTAACCTGCTGTTGGACCGCCTTCAAGTTGCGCCCCCTTTCACCTTTGTCGAAGCCGGTTTCTTTGGCCTATTCCTAATCAGAAATAAGCGCAAAGACAAGAAGAGGCACGGGGTCATCTTCTCGTGCTTAGGATCCCGAGCCATCCACATCGAGGTGGTTCAAACAATGGACACCTCTTCCTTCATTGCCTGTTTCAGGCGAATGATTTCTCGGCGTGGACCTATCCGGT
>NC_081447.1:14163168-14191452 GCF_007210705.1 Tigriopus californicus
GGTCGTCTCCTCTCGTCTCGTCTCACGCGTCTCACCACTGTGGTCAAAAAGCCTTATCAAGTTTTGAGAGAAATGCGCTTATCCATCTTAACAGTCTTCTTCCTTGCAAAAACTATAAGAAGTAATTTTGACGTGATTGATTTATTGACTTCTGGCTCAAATTTGACGCTCATATGGCTAATAGTTAACAATATTTGTTTGGATATTTCTGTTGGAATTCAAAAAGGCTTTTGAACCACTGTGGCAGTCGCTTCAGTGGTGAGACGAGAGGGGTAAGCTGATCCAGTGCTGCCAGATGTGGTGATTTATCACCAAACTGGTGATTTTGCAAGTAATTTTGGGACAAAATTTTGCTTATCATGATTGGTGATTTACAGCAAAAAGTATCTCGAAATCTGGTGATTTTGAAAAATCCGAAAAATCCAACTTTGATTGGCTAAAATAGGAAATCTGTTTTTAAAAAGGTACACATAGCCTTGAAATAGATTATAAACAAGTTACAAACCACCTGCTTATGTTTTCCATCAATCTGAAATAGCTCTTTAACTTTGCAACTTTTTAATATACTCTAATTCAAATATTGGAATTTACTTCTGTTTGATCAATGAACTTCTCCTGTAAAAATCAGGCAAATCTTGACGTTTTCTCATGATTTTTGTGGTAAATGGTCATGAGGTGGATGGTTAGTTCGGAAAAATTGACTTACCATTACTTTTATGACACTTGAAAACCTTTATTTTCTTAACAAAATTGTTCTGCAATACACTTGTTAGGCTCTGGCATTATTGCGGTTTAGTTTATGAACTGAGATTTACCTTTTTCACAAAATGCTCCCAAAAGCCCCCAAAATCTGGTGATGAAACTGGTTATTTTTGGCAAAAGTTAGGTGATAATCGATCCATTTAATCTGGCAGCACTGAGCTGATCATTGAAGAATCCAGCATATGATTTATCCAATACGGAATATGAAGAAAGAAGCTCCCTAACCTAGTAAAATAAAACTACCAATTCGAACAAAATGGAGTTTGTGTATGGCTTTACTATCGATTCTCCTTACATAGATCATGGTATAATATGGTTATCCTACAACATTATCTCGTTGCTACGTTTGATTTCTATAGGTATTCTCAGGCATGGGCTGATGGTCACGCGTGTCGCCAAACTGCTGGTTTATACTCGGATTTGCCCGGTTCCGCCCATAAACAGCTGGATGATGACCAACGTCACCATGAAACCGACTTCAACAACAACAACAACTGAAGTTGAGGTTGATGCACTTGGTTAGTATTTGATAAGGCAATCCTTCATGGTTTGGGGGCATGACATTTCAATTGTCAGTGGCAACATGTTGCATGATGCTCTCAGTCTAGGGCGTCAAGTTCATGTTGATTTGAGGGGCTTGAGTCGCTGAGTGAAGGGGACACCAATCTGCAACGCAAGAGGGAAAGATCGTGTCATAATACATACAAATGGATTTGAAGAGGCCCAATTAAAACATGCAGGACAAATTTAGAGGTTGTATTATGTATCACACTTCGCTTCACTCCGTTTTTCCCTTTGTTAAGCTTGTTGCCGGTTTGTAACAAGATAGTGTACTGGGGAGAAAAGCTCTCTGAAACCTCGCCAGAAGTTGTTTCAGCTTTGCATTCATTTCGTGTCGTTTCCATTTTTAATTAGTTCCTTTACTTTGATCATCTCCTTCTACAAAGGTATGTATTGACTATGATAGGATTGATTGTAGAGACCACACATCGACTTTGTCCTGGACCATAATTTAAGGATGCTTCAAAACATGATTTGTACTTAGAAGTCAAAGAAATTAGTCTACATGGAAATGAAATTTTTTATTGTTGTAAATGCAAGTATTTCTCAGCCCCTAGGACAAGAAGATCGTGAAAAAACAATAATCAAGCAAGTTTTTGCCTTAAAAAACACAATAATACTTCATGCGTTGCATCTTGGACAAGGGCAAGTTTCCATCTTCACTAAAGTTAGCTCACGTTGTTCAAATTTTCAAAGGGGGAGATAAGTCGCTCCCCAGTAACTAGAGGCCGATTTCTCTCACTTCAAATGTTGCGAAGGTTTTTGAGAAGATCATGAAGTTCAAACTTGTAGAGTTTCTTGAAGTCCATGATGTCCTTCCACCTAGTCAGCAAGGGTTCTGAGCGCATTTTTGCACGGTTACCCAACTGATTGAACATTTAGAACATATTATTGAGGAACTCGATAGATATGAGTCAGTTGATGTTATCTATCTTGATTTTGTCAAGGCTTTTGATAAGTAGATCATGGTCTTTTGTTGAATAGACTTCATGACATTGGGATTCAAGACAAGGTTCTCAATTGGATAAGAAGCTTCACAAATTGTTAGGGTCGAGCGATCCTTTAGTGACAGACATGATGTCAAGTCAGGTGTTCCCCAGGGTTCCATCCTAGGGCTCCTCCTTTTTATAATAGTCGTTGCCCCGCTTCAAAAGCTTAGTCTTAATGCCATTCTATCTTCTTATGCTGACAATACAAAGTTAATTTCGGGTAGGAATGGCCAAAATTTCAGTAGCCTGGAAAAGGTCCTAGATAGAATCTACTCTTGGGTTGCTGAGAGTAACATGGCCTTGAATGCATTGAAGTTCCTCTCGATAACCTTGGGGTAGACGCCATTGAACACTCTGCTCGTAGGATTTAAGTGTATGTAGTCCTCCAAAGTAATGGCAAAGTTTTTCGAACATATGGTTGAATACATCGCTGTTTAAGTCCAGAGATAGTATGTACAAGTCGATTGTTCAGCCACTTATTAAATATGCATCACCCATTTGGGCTCCAATGAGCTCAGCAGGTTTGCAAATGGTCGACCAAGTCCAAAGATGTTTTACCAGGAACATCGAAGGCGTGAGAGAGCCCTCTTATTGGGAGAGGCTAGAAAGGTTGGGATTAGCCAGTTTTCAGAGAAGGGACGGAAGATATTTGGTAATAAAGGGTTTCTTCCGGCACTGGGATTTGAACCCACGACACCTGGGGAGTAGATACTTGCCTTTTTTTGCGTTGTATTATGGTCCATAAAGTGAACAAAAAGCGAAATAGTTTTCAGCCAGCCTCTAAATGGTGCTTTTGATTTGATGTCTACAAAATACTCAATAAGAATTGGTTGATCGCTGTCTGGGATTTGCAGGAAGAAGCTCCTCTAATGTGTTGGAAGCGTTATGATAATACCTGATCAACTATTTGTTTTGATCGACTTTGCGACATCGTGTTTCTGTTGTGGTAATGAAATGTAGTCCATGGTTTTCTTTCCATGAACTAACACGTTGTGACTGGAACGCTTCTAGTTTCGACTTTGGAGGATGAGCGAGTTGGTGGGAGGAAACGAAGGAAGAATGGAACAAAGGAAGGACCATGGGTACGTCTTCGGCATTCGATAGGTCATAAAAGTTTATATCTCGCTCTCGTCACTCTCAACCATGAGAATTGAGACGTGAGAGCCAGGAATACCAAAACTGGGAAATGAGTTGAAGGTGAAATGAATTCACTTCCCTACCTCGCTCTCATCTGTTCCATTCCACCATTCCCAGCCCTTCAAGTGCTTTGCTCTTTTCTCCATGTGTCCTGTTTTGTAGCTTGTTCGACAAAATCTAGGGCTTTTTTTTTGCTCAACTTTCTTCGACAGGAAACTGATCGGTTTTAGATTTGGGAAACAACAAGATCCATTTCATCCATCCATCATTGAATGGAAGTCGTTTTCAAACAGTGAAACATCTGAAAAACCGGCACCTTTATTTTCCTTGCTCCAAGTTAAGCTTGACGATAATCAGTTGTTTGGAGAATCATGTAATTGAGGCGCCAAGTTAAATCGACTTTCAACGACTTCAAATAGGTCTCATGTGAGCTTCTGTTTATTTGGATAAATTTTGCTTCCGTCCAAGTTTATATTTTGTAACAATCCCTCACTTGATTCCCGACCGCCAGTGAGCTAGACCAATGGATATATACTGTATATCAGGTAGTTCTCGTTCCATTTATTATCTCTTTCTGTGGCAAGGCCCAGATTAAGTGGGACAGTAGTTGGACGAAACGGGTGCATAAATTGCCTTCCACACTCATCCTCAAACCCATTCATTCTTCTTTGAGCCTCCTTAAAACGAGCTACCAAAGTTTCCTATCCTTTTCCAAAAGACTTCAAGAGGCATTAGCAATATTTTTTTCATTTTATTTTGAATCAATGACGACCTGCGACGGCTTTAATGTTGGTTTTACGAGAATGCCAACAGAGGACCGTTTCAGCCGACCCTTATATTGAGTGTCTTCAATCTGGAATGAGTGGGATCCCCGAGACGTCACAATCGGAAAGTTTTCGTCAGTCCATCCGAAATGTAAACGCCGGTTCCAATCCATTCTGATGGAACATCAATAAAAGAACACCGCTTCGGAGAAAGAATGAACCTCGATCCGAAATGCAGAGGTCAATTTACAGTAGCCTGAACGAATCGGGGAAGTTGGGACCGAATTACCATTTCAACGAACGCTTGTCCTTTCGCCCAAAAACGGAAAAGCGGTCCATAAACAAACGAAAACTTTCCCTCTTATCCTGAAAAGATCCAGGGAAAACGCTTGCTAATGGATTTGAACAGGAGGATTAACTAACCAATGCCCATAAGACCCACTTTGGTCGATTCAACATGCAATTCCCAATTGAACATGGTACACAACTCACAGAAAATTAGAGGGAACCACTCATTTATTTGGCCAAGACCAAGGCTTCTATCATTCACTCATACACAGTGGTAAGGGACTTCAAACTGGATGCATCAGCGATTAAGACTGATGTTGCGTCCCCCATATCCCCTGTATTTGATCATTCAGAGTGATTCATGTCATTACTTTGGCTTAAAATGTCAACTATCAGCTCCTAACATAATCTGGAAAGGCATTGCTCTATCCAAATCTGTGGTCTGACACTGTGGAACGAGAAGTGGGAAAGTCAAAGAGGAAACAAGGCCAATATGTCGAGTAACTCACTGTTGACTGCAAGAGGTCGATGGTGTGGTTGGTGGTAAATCAATTGAGGCGGCCGCAACTTGGTGGAAAGTGGGAAAATCTGGTGTTAGCTTTTTAGGTGAAGGGATGAACATTTTTTCCCATGGTTTCGTCGTCTAGGACGTTTTGAATCATTGTATGAGGCACTTTGAGCATCCATTCGTCGACTTCGAAGACGACGATGACTTGTTTTCAATGGTCAAGTCGGTTGTTCCTCTTTTCGCCGGTGTTTCGTTGGTTAATGAATTTTCTAAAGTAGGGGACTCGCCACCAATTTCGTTCTGAAACGAGAACATAATAGTCAAAAGTGATAAGCTAAAGGCTTTTAACCAACCGAAAGCAGAAGAAGCACTGATAATTTGAAGAAAGGTCTTTCTTCTTCAGTGCGATAATTCAAAATGTTTTTTTTCCAGATGACAAAGCTTCTCCTTAATTCATCTCTTTGATATTAAATTTGGAGTTTGTTCCGGTTTCGGATAAGGGCTCTTTCGGTCCATCAGAAATATTCACCCAAAAGCAGTATTAGCGTTAGTAATAACAGTCTTTGATTCAACCTGTTTGCATCTATTTTTTATAAAGTATTATTTCTATAAAAAGTTGTATATAGTTGCATTGTCATTGTATAAAAAGGACTCAGGCGATTTCGTTTGCACCATTTTTGAGTCAGAAAGACTCGTAGTATAACTCAAGCAATTGGGTTGTTTTTCGTTCACAGTTCATCAGAATTTTAATAAAAGTTACACACCTCTGAGTCGTCCCCAAGGTCGTTGGCCTCGTCAAGGTCGCGGTTAGCGGTCCCCCCTCCACTGGCGCCAGCCTCAGCCTCAATCTCACTGAGCTGCGATTGTGATTCATCGTTGCGTCTCAACTCCTCGTTCACCCGGATCTTGGCCTTCATCACCTTGAGCTTCTGTTGCTTTTTCACCTTGACCTTTTGCCACTCCTCGTACTTCTTGATTCGCTCTTTTCGATCTCGTTCCCGTTCCATTTTTTCGAACACATTGTGTGCAATCCCCAATGTTTCTCCCATCTTGATTGAAAAGCACTTAGAGTTGCAGTTTCATTTCGAGTTCAAAAAGAGCCAAGTGTGCCAACGCGTTCACACCGCACTTTTCCATATCACCCTGGGAACAAAGGATGAGAAAACACTCTAAATCTCGACTTTCCACTTCCAAATTCCACCAAACAGCAAGGGTGATTTGGTTGGCACAGTTTGAACCGAAATTGTACAGCCTTTCAACTTTCGATTCTCGACGGTCAAAGGCAATGAATATTTCATGAAACCGTCAATGCTAGAGTTCGTTAGAGGGTAACAAAAAATGACGAGAGCTCTTGGGCATCGATCCAATTGTGAGGAAAGTTGTCCAATGTAGAATTTCGAGAACCGATAATTGAGAATTAATGGACATGGAATTGTTGGAGTTAATTCTAAGAGTTTCTTTCTCGCAACTCTGCAGCACTACTCAAAAAGTATTGTGCACATTACCTTGGTGGGTGGCTTAGGAAAGTGGAGCACCTTTTGGCCGAGCTGCCGTAACCACACTACTTCAGTTTGCTTTTAAGTTAATTCGATGGCACAAGACGAAGCAGAAAGGCCAACGAAGTGCGTCGGCTTCAATTCCTCCTCTGAACTGGAACACCCGTTTTGGGGAGAAGGCTCGGGATCAAGGTGCAAGAGGCAACCAGGATAGGGCTTCCGTCCCTCTTTAGTTTGTCTTGGGTTCGTCCTCTTTCGTCTTCTTCTTTGCGGGCAGGTCTGACACTGATTTTCAATGTCGCCGACATAGAGTCACTTAAAACTGCTCGAGGAACACTCAACCCACCGGATACAAGAGCCAAAAGAGCGACCGTGTCAAAGTTCCAAACTTCTGGAATGGGTTCCCATAGCTCTTTTCTATTTCCGTCCCATTGCCAGCGCTCACGACTGGCGGAAAGTGACTGAAGAGGAGCTCACAGTTCGAAAAGTATTTCCTAAGCTATCATTCAACATTGGCATTGCCATACCATTAGAACCATACCATTGAGTCTTCCATGATGAATCCGTGGTTCAATAAGTTGGACCAGTTCCCTAGTGAACTGGTTGGCGCCGTTCCAAGGCTGAAAAAGCAAATACCGACGGCTAGGTTCAAATTGGGCAAGGATTGAGCCAGGTGTAATACTCCACCAGGACCAAAAGACGGGTTTCCCGATCGGTTCCTAGTCGCAATCATTGAGGAGAGAAACTTCATGAAAGATCTACGAATATGAGACCCAGAGGCAGGTGGTTCCACCTAAAAAAGTGTCTCTTTCTATGGAAAAACTTTTTTCCTTCAAACAGACTGGCTCACAAGTAATTAAAAGGAGAGCAGTATAACTTTCAACGATTTATGATGACTGGTAAATGATAGTTAGAACGTTAAGTAATGCCGGAGGAAGTCTACAATAAACGCTTCTTTATGATCAAAGGTCAACGAAGTCGACGGGGTTTCGATTTGAATCAACAAAAAATAATAGGGAGGAGAAGGGACGTCATTTGATTTTCGTTAGGTTAGTTACAAAGTTCCAAGTTTGCTTAGCAAACATGACGTGGCCAAACAAAGCTTTCCAAAAGCAATCTGAAAGGGCTCTTTTTGCATGACGTAATGCCTATGCCGTCAATATATCCAAACGTGACATTTAAAAACATGATTAATGACCTGCATGTCCTGCTGTTTGCCCGTAAGTGAGCGAGTGAGTGACAGAGTTACACAACTGAATTGCGAGGACTAAACAACGACCATATGGTTGGAATCCACCAACCTATTTCAGGCACTGCTAAACTCTTGTGCGAGGTGGGGTTGGTTCCGTGTGCCATGTTTGCGATTTCCAGCCTTGGTTTAGATCCATTCATCTATCCACCCACTGTTGTTGGTTAGTTTCAGGACTTCTTTGGCTCGGAAGGTGCATTTCACATTGGTTGAAACAGGCGCCTAAAAGATATATAAGAATCGAAATTGGAACCCATATGGTTTTGATAAATCAGGCCAAAATATTTTGTTCTTGGTATTGCAAGTCCATCCAAAAAGAAAGAAAGCCCATGGTTGGGAAAGGGTAGGAAAGTCTCATTACCGTCACAAAAGGCACTTTAGCTGTTGTATGGGGCGATTAATAACCAATGGACATGAACTAAAATGGAACCAGTTATTGAAAATTCTATGGACAGGCGACGAAATTTGGCTATTATTATTGTGGGCAGAGGTAGTGGGACCAAAAAGATGATATCGGAAATATGGACTTGAGTCACTCCAGGTTTGTTTTTGGTTTTAGTCCTGTGTACTGCTCCGTTCACAAACAGTAAAGGCCAACCGTCAGTTTTAGGGCAAATCCTTTTTACCTTGGGAATAACGCCAAAAATGATTTAAAACATTTTCTCACGCTCTGCCCACAAGCAACGTACTAGTGAGAGAGAAAAAACCAACGGCTTTGTACGTCAAAAGAGACGAGTGACTTTTAGAGAGAATTAATCTGAAAACCCTTACCAAGTCTATAGTGAGACATCTTTTTGCTTGAAATACATCGAACATCAAAGATTGTTAGGCAAATGACAAAGACGACATCTGGATGAAGTAAGTGGATTACTCTAATCCGAATAATTATTTGTCCAAAACGCCTGAAAGATCGTCACCTTTAGGACCAAGGTCTCTTGATAGTTCGTAAGCTTTCCAAGCGTGGAATTTTAATTAAATATGCTTCATTTATACAACGAATACTTCAGTCATTGAAAGATCGTCAAAGCATACTTTAGGACGAACTGGAAATTGATAACTAGATAGTCAATCCAGTCGACTGAATCACTACGGTTGTATTCTCTCATTGTAGAGCTCTAAGTTGTTCAATCTGGCGTTCATTGGACTGAGTCAGGCCTAATATTGTTCCACAGTCATTACTTAGGCCAGGACACATGAAAGTCTCAAGATCAATAAATCGGGCTCTCAACGGCTCAATCCCAATCATGTAACAGGATAAGACGCATATTTCTTGCATTAAGGCGACTTTCTCTAAAATATCCTCCCCAGTTATCATTTTCTAACTTCAAAATCTATTTATTTCAGAGTTGCAGTGGTGCAATAGGTATGCTCATTTTGACTATTTTTTTTTTCAACTCATATTACTCAAACCATAACTGACCGATTGGAAGTCAAGGCTCGAGGCTTTTTTTTAGATCAACAGATCTGGTTTGTCCAGTTATATCTACTGTTTGTGGTGGTGGTCTTGGAAGCGCTCAAAAGTTTCAAGTACGAGGGTGTGGTTCGGTCCGATCCGTTTGAATGGCTCACACTAGATTGCACTTTGTAATTGAACTCAAATAGAACAGGAGAATGCGTTTTCAAACAACGAGTACAATGCAGGAGCCAAATAAGACCACTGCATTGTCTTAATACAAGGAACAATGAAAGGAATTATTTAGAATATGTGCCTCTGTCTTTTGAATCTCAATACAACATTGTGTCATGAAACCAAGACTGGGGTTCAATATTTTCAGAGACGAACATTTAAAATAATTGAGAGGAGTCGTGGTTGGTGCACATTCCTAACATGATTAAGGTCACTGGTTGGGTTCTCCATTCTGACCTTTCTCCCGCACTTTTTTAAACTTTATTTCTTCCATTATTGCGACTCTTGGTCTACGTACGCTAATCTACACCTATACACAAACGAACTGCCATTGTGATACCTGACATGAGCATTCCTATGTACAACAAAGATGCAGTAAATGGCTTCGCTGGTGAAGTGATGTTCAAATATCCGCCAAACAAAGCAATCAAAATAATTGGAAGCATATCTTGTGCGCGTTGATTAATCGAGTTCCTAAGGGTTCCTATCCAGAAAATTTAATTTCCCCCAAAGTAGTAGATTGATTCAAACTTGTATGTACGGGGTGCCTTGATGTTGCTAATTGTTACTTCAAAATAGAACAAGAAGTCGGATTTTTCAGTCCTCACGAGCGAGATCCCGACCAATAATCCTAACCATAGAATTCCACATAGATCTCTGGTTTATGTTCGATGTTTCAATAGGAAATGTCATTGGTATATTCAGTAACCGACGAACTGTAGAACCTTTTCATCACTCGAATTGTAGATTGGTTCAAATTTGAATCCCCAATTTACCAAATTTGTATGTACTTGATGTTGCTAGTTGTTACTTTTAAAAAAATATCAATCCTCCAAATAAAGCAGCTTCTGTGGATAACTCCCTCTAGAAAGACTACAAATCGGGATTCTATTTGTAATTGGAAGATCTTATGTACGGTCAAAAAGAAGATCATTTCTTCACAGGTTGTGGTTCGATATATAAGGTGATCGGCATTTGGGAGGTGATCATTGTGTCGGAAACTGGAAACTACTATAGCTCTTGGCTAGTCAAAAGGGAAAAAAGCCAAGTCGGGTTGAAGGATCTCCAAGGAGCTGACCTTGACAGTTCTTGAACTGGAAACCGAAAATCCGGTTTAAGCCTCCTCGGTGATACGAGTCAAGTTTAACCTCTTATTTTGTTAACGACGACGATTTACTTCAATATTGGAATTAGAGCTGGATTTTGCGAAGACATTGGATAGGGGGTCAGTTGGAACTGCTCGACTTCTTGGCTGGAGAGCCCCTCCCTTATGGCATTCCAGACTTACGTATTTACCCACCATTTTGGGCCAATTCCTCCTTGTCTGGTGGTTGACGACCAGTCTGCTCCAATTTGATTATGTAACTAAGCTCACATATCTGGGTATGTCTTTCACCCATGCGTAATGATACTTAGTCTCCTTACTGAATTCTGTTTTGCTGGCTGATTGTACCGACACCTAATCAATGTGAATGACATGAACTTCGTTTTTTGTCTTTCGACTTTGCATAGAACCAATGGAGGAACATAAACGCAACAAGTGCCTTCTTGGCCGTACGTCCGTATAGGACTGTGCGAGGAAAAGGGCATGAATATTTAGATTCTTTGAACAATGCAAAGCTCGATGAATCGGGATGGGAGCTAGGATAATGCATTTTAACAACTCACCGCACGGGCAATTGTGTGGGTGATGATAATCATCATCAGAAATAAGCCTCCTCGTTGCCACTCTCCTCGAGCATTTCAAATATTGTCGTGGTGCTCCTTGCAAGAGGAATATGTCAGAACGGTGTAGATTTGTACGAGCACATGGGTTGAGTACTACTTTCAGCCGAAATAGACACCCTCCTCCCAGATGAGGTAAACTTGAGCTTGGCGCCTCTATCCAGTGCACGTTCGTAGAAGGACCTAAGCGACATCTGAGCCCAACCAAGTTCTTAGATATGCATACGCGTCTGTGAGCATTCCCCAGCCCTCGAATGGTTGCCCTGCAAAATTGCTAGGCCTGGGATTACGTCAGGATGTGGACGAAGTGGCGGAATGATGGAGGTGGGATAGATCATGGGCGATGTTAAGAGGGAATAGGAGGAGGACAAGGTGCCCTGCCCTCGAAATGACCAGACCCAAGAGCTATGTTTGACGACGACATATAAAAGTGAGCACCGTTAACAAATGGTCATCAGTTTGATCTGGATCTACCAACAGTAGCAGTTCATTTTCATCAATTCTCACAATGAAGGCTTTTGTAAGTATTACAATCTTGGAGTGATGAATGCCCACATGATGAGCCTTTCCGGTTTTTTCAGGTTGCTGCTCTTTCTTCTTTGGCTGTGGCCTCCGCTGGCATCATTGCCGCTCCCGGAACCTACTTGAACGGTTTGGGATACAACGGTCTTTACGGCGCTGCCACTCCCTATGGTGTTGCCGCTGCCGCCCCCTACGGTGTTGCCGCTGCCGCCCACTACAACCCCTATGCTTACGCCAGTGCCTACCCCTTGGCTGAGCCTTACTTCCACCAAGAGGTCCTTGCTGAGCCCTATGTCCATGAGGATATTGAAGCCGAGCCCTATGTGCACGAAGATATTGAGGCCGAGCCCTATGTGCATGAGGATATTGAGGCCGAACCCTATGTCCATGAGGATATTGAAGCCGAGCCCTACATCCACCAAGAGCCCATTTCTGCTCCCGTTGCCATTGCTCCCGTTGCCGCTCCTGCCGTGATCTCCACCTACAACACCGCTCCCATTGCTTACAATGGAGCTTATGCCGCTGCTTACCCCACCGCTTATGCTGGTTACAACGGACTTTATGCCGGTGCTTATCCCACCGCCTTCGCTGCCCCCGCTTACAAAACCCACTAAACAATGCCAACACCCCATTGTCAGCGTCAAAGAGTTGAACACAGTGCAAATATCCTCAACACCCTCGACAGACAGGATGTGGGTCGTCAGTTCGATAAAAGACTAAAAAATCAAAAGAAAAAAAGACTTGTCCTGTGACCTCATTCAGGCCCCCGTTCCCGCATCAAAACTTTTACGTGGAGCCCACATCCCCCGAACATCCTTTCTATGTAGAACCAGCTACAGCCCAGCAACAAAAAAGAAGAGAACCAGCACTTCTAAAGCCATAAGAGATCTTCGTGAGCTTTTCATGAAGGTCTGTTGTGTTTGGTGAAGATTTAAGAACTTGAGTTCTGTTGATAGTCCATGAAAATTTCAGCCGTCACAGGGACGAAATAAAGATTCTCAAAAGCCTGACATTCTGATAGTGTTCTTTGGCAGGTCATGCAAATTTCTGGTTGGATAATTGTAAAAGTTTCATTTAAGCTTACTATTATGAAGTTTGTTATCAAGATATTCCTCACTTACTACAGTTGTATGTAGGAACAGTCTTTGATCCTCTTTATCCTGAATTACTAAGCCCTAAATCATTACGGCCTTGCTGGAGCGGATAGTGTAAAAGGTCGTCTTCACGAACTGATTGAGTAAATGGTACCATATGTAAAAATAATACAAATGGAACTCACGAAAATTAGTCTGTGGGCAGTGGGGTTTGGTGTTCAATGTATCTATTGCGACTGGTTCTTTAACCAATTTTCGTTTCACGATCATAAATGCGTGACCCTAAATCTTTTATTAATCTGTTTGCCTCACCATTGGAAACTTCAATCTCAAGATAATCTTTTTTTTCAATTTATCACTAAGCTGCTGGAAGGGCAATAACTAAGTACTACCCAAAGTACACACCTCAACAAAGACCATTTTGGGCCTGAATCTGACGTAACCTAATTGAATGATAATTGACAATATGAATGCTATGATACACCAAACATGGTTTACGTTCTGCTCTTCAGAAGGCGCTTTGTAAGTTAGCTTCCAGTAAATGTAGGGCTGATTAGGCCAATTTCTCTTCATTGAACTGTAATGCGTCTGAGTTGATTTTGACTAATTCTATCAAAACATCATGCATGATTAGTAACCCAAGTCACATTATGTCGGGAAAATAATTTACGTTCATATCATATTACGAGTAGGTTATTTAGTAATGACCGTGTCCCATCTGCATTCCCTTTGGGCTGGTTGACGTTGAAATAAGGGCTCCTAATAGAGTATATGTACCGCTGAAGTTCCTGCGGACTTGCACCAGAAATCATGTTCCTGATAATCGTATTTCAGTTTAGACGATAAGGATCCTTTAATTTCATCATATTATATATTTGGAGAAGAAGCTCAATGTGAGCATTGTACTTAGATCCGTTCGCACATCTTGAGCCACATTTTTAAAGTTTTGTTGTCTCCGCTTTCTTTTTACAATGACCGAAAATAGCTAGGCCATAATATATTCGAGGCATTAGGAGGCCCTTTATAACATAATAGTAATTGACGTGGGAAGATTCTTTTTCAACTTATTGATGGTGTCTATTATTGCTCTACTTTTGTTACTGAGAAGAAGAGTAACATGTTCGTTTCAATTCAGGAAAGATCTTTAGATTAATTCGTGGCATACTTAATGTGTCAAAGTCTTGCTGGGGTACCGTATTGGCAGAGCTTCTGCTTTCCAAATAGCAAATCCTAGTTCGATTCCAGGCTTGCCAAGTCGAAGCTTCTTTGCGGTATTTAAATTCCAGCATGAGTTGCTGCTTTAACAGCTTAAATGGGCGAACCTGCGGTCATTCCCAAGGGTGAGGTATTGATTAATGTTGGCTGTGTGGTATTCCTTTAATAAAGTCTGGCATCTTTAGGCGCATTCTCTCGTTTCTACCTTTGTTGTCCGTAACAAGACGAAGGAGAGGGCACTCCCTCCGCTCAATGAAATTGACTGTACGCTCAACTCACCCAAAATAGGTAACTTCGCTCGAACTTCTTTTTGTCAAGGTATTCTGCATGAGCGTGCACAGGCTCTTGTCCTCTTTTGCTGATTGACTTCGAAACCGGTCAAGATGCCTTGCCTTCCACCTGCCATGACCAGGATCCCGACGGCATTTAGAGCACGCATTTAAATGGGATCGCTAAGTAAGAAATAAGACCTTTCTAAAGACCTTGGAGCATTCCTCTTCCAATGTTCTGCGACAGCAAACTATCATGTTTAATAAAGCATTTCTGAAGGTTCAAAAAAATCTTGGACCTTAGAATTTTGTTAATTTTTATTTGGATTGGTTTGTTTTTTCACGGGCTTTTCTAACCGCTACAAGGAATATAATCCCCAGTACTATTAAAATGAAAGGTTATAATTCGTCTATTTATTACCTTTCAATCTTTATATGATATTTGGTCTACCAACAAATTTGAATCGGCAGACCGCCTAGTCCTTGAATGTAGATTAGTTGCATTAACAAAGCTAATAAAAAGCTATATACAGCCCATTGATTGATTGTCATTCTGCAAACAGGAGGGGTATTTAAGAAGCAGCATACTTTAATCTTTGCTTATAGCGCTCAACATTTGTCTTTACTTGCAAGTACATCCTTTTACTCTACTCCAATAACCAATATATTCCTCTACCTACCTGTTAATGTGCCCTAAACCAACTCCAGTCATCTTTGCCATGATATTATACTGTAGTCTGGCTACTTTATTCTTTTATTCTTGAATTGATCTCTGTACATGATGTTTATACCAACAGTTTTATACATTTTGCAATCAGGCATGACCAAGAGTCGCAAAAAAGAATATCATTATTAATATCTAAATATTATCTAAACCAATCACTAAGTAACAAGACGCTAAGTAACAAGACGATGTTATATGTTTGGCGCATAGAAAACCAAGTAACTAGAATGCTCAGGCTCCACAGGAGTTGTACTGGATGAGCATGATTTCAGGTCAGCTGACGCTGGGTGGCAAGTGACAATCACACTTCGTGAAATCTCCCTTTAGGCAAGTTGAATCATTCCCATGAATCGTTCGTTAGTCTTGTTTTCTTATGATTTCTTTTGATTCTTACAAATATGCATGTAGAAAGAGCGGTAGGATAATAAAAACATGCTTTTTGGGCATAACACACGTAACATGTTCAAAAAATTGGGACATTAGCAGAGCAAATCACATATTCTATTAATTGCCCTTGTTTAGCAACGCATCTCAAAGGTGTAGCAAAATGTATCCAAAATTGCAACGCAATGATGAGGCATTCGGATTTTCGTTTCAATCTCCCAACAATTTGCTTCAATGTGGGTGACGTGATTACACCTTTACATAACCAAGATAATTCTGACACCTCTTGAGGTCAGCCAGAACCCAGGCTTGTTCCTTGGGTTTCAGTTAAGTGTTTCCACCACATTTCGGTGTTGAAATTGTGGTTAGACAGCTTTCTCTAACCCGTTTTTTGAAGGGTGCTAGAGGATAGCAATTGCTCGGCAAGGGGTCATATTAGAGGTTTCTACTCTGAATTTGGACGAGCCGTCAATGATTCAGATTTGTCCCATAGTTGCCCTAGGAATTTTGACTACAAACGGAACTTTTTGACAACCAGCAACAGCTGAAACGAAAACATGCGATTGCAGTGCCCTTGATTGATCTATTCATGAAGTTATCTATGGTTTGGAGGTTCAAAATCTTGCACTGCACCTCTAACCTTGCCCAAAGGGTATTCAATAATTGTCTGCACACAAGTACCTTACTTTCAAACATTGACAATCGGCTTCTTTCCTGAGCTGGATTCTTCGATGATCAGCTTACCCCTCTCGTCTCACCATTGAGACGACTGGCACAGTAGTTCAAAAGCCTTTTTGAAGTCTATCAAAAGTATCCAAATAAATCTTGGTAGCTATTTGCCACATGAGCTTTAAATTTGAGCCATAATCAAATACATCAATAAGGTCAAAATTACTTGTTATAGTTTTTGCGAGGTAGAAAACTGTTAAGATGGATTTGCGTATTTCTCTCAATACTTGATAGGGCATTTTGACCACTGTTGTGAGATGGGTGAGACGAGAGGAGCAGAGACGATTGTATCCAAGAATCCAGCTCTGGTCATAAACAAACAGAAACTGAATATGGGATTTAACTCTAAAATGATAGATTTAGGGTGAAACTTCTTGTGCAATTTTAAATTTATTGACCATTTCGCCCGGGGTCTTATGAAAACCAATATATATCAAAGTATATAAACACAATGGTAACTTTTAAATTTGAAAAAGAGGGCATCAAGAAACGAATCAACCACTAATTGCTCTCAAATCTGTTCTCTAACTTTGACATATAAAAACGAGCACTGCATACAAATGGCCATCAGTTTGATCTGGATCTACCAACAGTAGCAGTTCATTTTCATCAATCCACACAATGAAGGCTTTTGTAAGTATTACAGTCTTGAAATATTTTCATGGAGTGATGAATGCCCGCATGATGAGCTTTTCCGTTTTTTCAGGTTGCTGCTCTTTCTTCTTTGGCCGTGGCCTCAGCTGGCATCATTGCCGCTCCCGGAACCTACTTGAACGGTTTGGGATACAACGGTCTTTACAGTGCTGCCACTCCTTATGGTATTGCTGCCCCCGCACCCTACGGTGTTGCTGCCGCCGCTCACTACAACCCCTATGCTTACGCCAGTGCCTACCCCTTGGCTGAGCCTTACTTCCACCAAGAGGTCCTTGCTGAGCCCTATGTCCATGAGGATATTGAAGCCGAGCCCTATGTGCACGAAGATATTGAGGCCGAACCCTATGTCCATGAGGATATTGAAGCCGAGCCCTACATCCACCAAGAGCCCATTTCTGCTCCCGTTGCCATTGCTCCCTTTGCCGCTCCTGCCGTGATCTCCACCTACAACACTGCTCCCATTGCTTACAATGGAGCTTATGCCGCTGCTTACCCCACCGCTTATGCTGGTTACAACGGACTTTATGCCGGTGCTTATCCCACCGCCTTCGCTGCCCCCGCTTACAAAACCTACTAAACAATGCCAAGACCCCATTGTCAGCGTCAAAGTGCTGAGCAGAGTGCAAACGTCCTTGATATTCTCAAAACAAGAATGAGGATCATCAGTTCGCCAAAAGACTACAAATCAAAAGAAAAACCCCCTGCATGTGACCACGCAGTGAGCAGAACCTATTCTTGACCATTTTCTATTGTGGGCAGACTCATCTACAGCCCAACGTCATGAAAAGAAGAGAATCAACACTTCAAAAGCTATACAAGATAACTTTGAGCCATTCACGGATGTCTATTGTGTTTGGTGAAATTTGTAAAACGTGAGTTCTGTTGGTAGAAACGAATCTCTTTGCTATCGAGCGACCAAATAAAGAGTTTCAAAACTATTATAAAATGTATTAATCTTTTTGGCTGTCCTCTTTGTGCGCAATGTGACTTCTTCTCACAACCAATGCTGTTGATAGTCTGTGCAACAATTTAAGATAGGTAGAGCTATTGGCTGACAAAGAAAATGCATGTGTAGGTGTTTGAGAGTATGTAGACTTCAGAATTTTTACTTGGCTAGGATGGGCCACAGGAATTTCTGTTGAATAGGCAGGCTGCTATGGATTAAAGTGCTTAAATTTGGTCCAGATTCTCCGTCAGGAGCGACACTGGCAAAGGCAAAGCATTCTGAAAATTGAAAACCACATTCATATCACTTGAATGACGGGCACTAATATCATATGGAAATTATGATTGCAATGAAAGCAATTGAAAATTTCACTACATAGTTGCCAAATTACAATTACACAAATTTCAACATAAGTGTAACCATACAATGCTGTGTTCTCATTTTTGTCTGTTCTCATTTCAAGCGTGGTTCCCAAATGACATTAATGCGCGGTAGTCATTTGAAATTGTTTCAATTCTCAAATTTCTGTCATGCTGATCCCTTTCCAGTGGCGTCCCCTTACGGAGAATCTGGACCCTATCTGAAGCACTTTGATCGATGGGCAATGATTGAAAGATGAGTCTTTCAGCTGTTTCGTAAATACTTTGTCGAGTCGTCTGGAATCATGGGATCATTAATGTCGCTCAAAGATTTCCTTTAATGTTCATTGATAAGGCATTGTATATGAACGACAGAGTACTGTATATTTGGATGTTCTGAATGGAAAGACATTCCATGGATTGCTTCTAAAGAACGGGGGTTTGTTTGTTAACATCTTTGTGCAAGGTGTGTCACTAGTATGATCTGTTCAGGACTATCAGTTTTTTCAGTTGAAAGCATAAAGTATTTTAATATTATTTGTTGCGACTTTCCGTAATGTCATTGCGAAAAATAAGTAATTGTATCAATGTGGGCATGTATTAATTGTATAAAGTCGAACTTCGATTTAACGATATTGTCCGTCAGCGGAAAACATGTTGTTAAAGCGAAATTTACCGTTAGTACAATCGAGACTTGTTATGAAGTAAATACAATATTTGGTAAGCAGCATAAATATCGTTTATTCGAAATATATCGTTATACCGACATTCGTTTAACCAAGTTCGAGTGTACAAACATGCATTGATGAAGGAATGAAATGGTCGCAGATGTAAAAGAGTTTTGACTGAAATAATTTCACCATAGATATCACAAATATTGGTTCAATGCACGTGAAAAAGGAGAAGAGGTGTGGAGCAGACAACACAGATACAAGTTGCAACGGTTTGTAGACCCATACTCATTTTGAAGATCTTCTGAAGCAAACGGAAAGCACATAACAATGCAAAATGTTTCCACTGTGATGGTACATCAGAAGCAAATTTTAATACGTCTGTATCCTAAGAACCTGGGTCTGTCTCGGAATTGATCCTGGAGCGGAATGAGTCTTTGACTCTGGATTATTTTGCTTTTCTCCGGGTTTTGAGTTTCAAAAGACATTGCAATGTGTTTGTGTTTCGTCGAAACACTTTTTTCATAAGGTTAAGCAAACTGTTAAAGGTCAGAAGAAAGTGCTTTCTTCTTATTAAGACATACGTACCTATATAGAGAAAAGTCACTCCAACCAAGCCACTTGAGACTTTGCTTTGAACACATTTTGGTAATTGGGCAGCAGGGTGTTGGGCTGATCTACTTCTCTTGCGTTACTCAGTTTCAACCAAAGCAGACAAACGAGCCATCAACTCACTGGCTCCCCGAATTCAGAACTTGATTTTGAGAATCTCGGAACAAAATGTGTTCAAAGCCGATCCCCATCGCACACACCAGGCAGCCGCGAGGGAGCCAAAAAAATCTCAGAAATCTCGTGAGTGTCGTCTCTCACTAGATTCATCATATAACGTTTTCAAATAAAATATTTTGAGGACTTTTTCTGATTGTTCTTTTAATTTCATTTGACTCGTAATCTACACGATGAACCCTTCCAATTCATCAGTGCCCAGGAATCGATTTCACGAAATTGTCTTATTTTCATGGAGACATTGCTTTTTTGGTATTTGATTTAGATTATTCCAAAAACTGGACAAATTCACCTTGAAATCAATACTCGCTAATATGTAATTGCCTACGCTATATTGTGTTCAGGAAATAGATTGATTGAGCCTTAGACTATAAAACCAACCATTACTACTTTTGATAATATTGTTATTGGCCTTAGTAATTTGGATATTGTTTTTTTTCATGGTGGTAAAGGCAAGCAACTCACTCTGTTAATCGTTTTTTGCCATGTTTTAACAAACCGTATTAAAGAAACAAAGCCACGAAAAGCCTGCTTGTTTGATTGATGTGTTTTTTTGTTGTCCCGGGCGAATTTTGCAGCACCCTGCCTTGAATACCCTTTACCATTGTCCTATAATTTGTTGAGGTGAAATGCAGTGGATTTTTTTAGGTTTTAAAATTTTTTTGAGGACATCATTAGGTAGGAGTTTGTCAAAAAAATCATCACAGTATTTGTCCAGGAGAGAAATCTGCTTAGTAGGTCTCATTCTGCATCCGTGATGATCTGAGGTGTCTTGCAAAGATATGTCTTGAAACTTTTTGGTACATATGTCAACGGCTCATTTAAGGGCCGATTGGGTAGAATTGGGAATCCACAAGTGAATCCCCGCGTATTAAAATTGGTGTGATGTGGGTCAGGAAGAGTTGAAGTGTTATTGGAAGAAGGAGATTATTGATGGGTAGTCAATTGCACAGGAATTCTATCTTGGTCTAAGCATTGCAGAGTTAAGTGTTAGATGAATAACAACGTGAAGCCGACATTATTGAAATTAGTAACGATTTCAATCGCCTTATTGCTGATGTGGAAGATAATGAGCGGCAGACGACCTTTATTGAAAAATATGCCGTTTGTCTTGATTGTGTTTTCGTCTTAAAGGTGATGAAGTACATGCATGATGGAATCAGCCAAGAGAACCAGGTTGTCTGCATAGTGAACATATTAAAATAGATGAATGCTTGATGGAGGGGCCATGTCGTTTGAGAACTTCAGGCATGTTAAATACAAGATAAGTTGAAAGGGATTGGCGACAGCAGACCGCTCTTGAGAATACTGATAGATGTGAATTAGAAATGGGCCTAGTCCTCGCCAGAGTGAATTGAGTATGAAAGTCCTGCATAAACATTGACTTACATTAAACGCAGTACTCCTCACAACAAGGAGTTTGAGGAATTATCGCATTCAGTAGCCCCTATTGAATGCTTTGGAGAATCGTAATTTGTATCCTGACATTTGATTTGAACCACAGTGGGCTCCTCCATCAACGAATTGTGCCATCTGCAAATTCTTCATGGAATTATTCAGTGCCAAGAAGCCTCTTTTCAAAAATAGCCCCCTTACGCTGCACGAAATATGGTTCAGGTTCTGCACTTCAGAGGGCGCTTTGCGAATCAGCCTCTACCAAATGAAGGGCCGATTGGGCCGATTCCTCTTTATTGAATTATAATGCGTTTGCGATGTTTTTGGCTAATTCTTTCAAAATCTTATGCATCATTAGTGACTTGGGTCACATAATGTCCGGAAATGGAATCGCTTTCATGGCACGTCACTAGTAGTTAATTTAGCAATGTACCGTGCGTCTTCCCGTTTTGTCCCGGTTGTCTGTCGTTGCAAATAAGGGTCCTCTTGTTGTGAGCGGGTGCTCATTCTGGATAACATCCAACACTTAACTCAGAGGTACGACCGTTTAAAAATCTCGCCTAGTAAAAAAAGCTTTTAGACCTCACTAATAAGTTGCCTTTTTAGGCGAAATATGTTTTTTAAGTTAAAAAACAAAGCAAAACAAATTCGCAAAACGTTAAAGAAAATTGTGAAAACGTTGAAAAAAGTCATGAGAATATGTAAAAACAAGTTGCAATAATGCAAAAATAATTGCTACAATGGGAAAAATGTCATTTTAGCCCCTTCTAGCCTCTTTGCTGTATTTTTACCAGTCACAAAATCCAAAAACTAGTTTTCATTACAATAGCAATTCTTCACGTTGACTTGTATCTAGACAACAACTCGCATTCGAATCTCTGGGTTTGTTGCTTGGCGGCTGAACAAGTTATTCTCCGAGTTTTCGTTATAAAAATACCACAAAAAAGTTGCCTTTTAGCCGAAATTATTTTTTCAAAGTTGAGAAAATACAAAGAAAATTGTCAAAACTTAAAAGAAGTTGTAAAAACGTGCAAAAAGGATGCAAATATGCAAATAACCAAGTCGCAATAATATATTTTATATTTACTAGGCTATCCATTGAGTTCACAAGAATTTTTTTTTGCAATGTTCAACATCAGGACACGTCTTCAATTGATACAGATGTCAGGGTAATATATTGACTCTTTTCTAGAGCCTACTGATTTGGTGCTGAGGATGCTTTTGATCACAAAATAATCGGATCAAACCTATGACTGCAGATGTAGCTCATCAACTAGCTCTGTATCTTGTAGACTTTCCCAAACCGAAAAAGGGAGTTGAATTTGATATATTCAATTCGTTGGTAAACCAAATATTGTCAACCTTTGAAGATCTAAAAGCTTAATGGTTCTACCTGAGGATTTAATCCTTGATCTGATCATGCTACACAGAAGTAAGAAGTAAGTTCCATTATTTGCATCAATCATGGTTTTCGAAAACGATGGTTCGGTTTTTGAATGTTGATAAAAGAAATGAGGAAAAACTGATTGAATTAAATTGTCACAAGGGCAGGTGCGGTTTCCCATCTTTAGGACCCAAGTTTGCTACAGGTTTGTGTTCAATTTAGTCTCAATTTCCTTTTGAGATTGTTAGAGAGCACAAAACAAACTAAATGGGGCTGCAGAGTTTTTTTAGGATCACGACACAATCTCACAAAACACAGCAAACTGTAACCTCTGTGTCAATTGTAAGTGGTCCTGTTACATGCATTCAGACTAAAAATATCTATTAAAGATTCGTAAAGTCTAAAAAAAAAAATCATTTTTTGTAAAGCTTTGATCCAACTTGTGACCTCATTTTATGACTAAAGAGCGTAACTATGAAACTCTGAAACTCCATTAGATAATAATCAGGCTCCAATTGACTCGAAATCAACTGATATGTCTGGACCAATGATCAAAATACAAATATAAAGCAAAATGTATATTATTTCTACTGTGCTTTTGCCAACATTTGCCCTTATGATGGCGCCATCTAGTAAAAAGATGAAAAAATACGCTTCACGACAACGATACTCCAAAATTTTGAGATGTCTAAAGAAAATTATCGCATTCATTGAGTTTTACATTCGGTGCCAAGTCTAGCTTTACTATCTTACTCTTACTAGCTTACTCTTTAAATGTCTTTTTTAAATTCTGCTTACCACGGCCAGTTCAGTTCTTATTATTTGAAAAAAATCCCATATTCTATAAGTACGTATAAACGCGAACTTCTAGAAATATGGACTGCGAACGAGCTTCGCGCCTAATCGGCCAGCTCTTGGTCGTAGCAACTCTGATCAATTTTTCGAATTAAAGTAATACAATTTGAAACTTAACTCTTTCAAATGAAAAAAAAATGATAAAATTTATGTAGTGTTTACTACATAACTTGTACCATATCTCCAGAGTTCCCTAAGCATAGCTCTGGGCTCAAATTTGGCCAAATTCATTTATTCAACAAGATTTTGTGGTAGAATGACGTGCTTTTTTGGAATAACGTGAACGTTTTCCGAGACATAGAACTTTGCTTCTGTTCCCAGTCCACATCTCTCGAAGTCTGCGCAATAAACCATTATTACCAGTATGAGGGAATGGTTGAAAAGAGAACAAGCATAGTAAACAGAAGTGTTTCGCACCAGATTGTCAGCTTTTTTCTTTTTTTCAGGACCTAAGTTAGGGCTCCTACCCACAAGGAAAAAAGGATGCAGAAACTTAAACCTAAAATCTGAAACAAAAGAGGTCAGAAATTTAAAATCTATGGGACAAAATAGGCCATGATATATATGACAGGTCTTTGTGAATTCATTCCTCATTTTATGATTTAATTAATTGCTTAATCACTATGATAAAACGTCATTTAAAATCTCTCTTTAAAGAAAAAGGAAGACTTTTACGCCCAGCTTACATCCACACATTGGGCAACTTAGTCCTGACTTCTCATTATCGATGAATGAGCGTACACAGGATCTTGACCGGTTTGAATGCAATCAGCTAAAGAGGACAAGATACCTTGTCGTCCTCCCCCGAAGACCAGGATCCCCTTTCTTGATGCTAAACGGCTTTTAGAGAGCAGATTTGAATGTCGTCGTTATCAAGTAATAACAACTTCTTAAGACTTTGGAGTATTACTCTTACAGTGCATTAAGACAACCAACTATCATGAAACAAGTCGATATTATATCGTTGAAGGTTCAAAATCCTATGCTTTAAAACATGTTTGCTATATTAACTCTTAACTGTAGCCTGTGGATTGATCATCATTCTGGGAGGTTGGTAATATGCAACATGCCTCAACCTTTACTTTTGCTGCTCAAAATTTTTTTGTACCAACAAGTACTTCCGTTCAAACACTAACTTCGATATCTTTTATTGCTATAAACTAGCATAACTAAGTATGGAAGTTTACCCTTAAATGATAGAAGTTGTAGGGTTCAAATTTCTTGCAGATTTCACACCTATTGGCAGCTTCGCCAACCTTATGAATAGGGTCGGCCAAAACTTACAAATAAATATGGTCTTTATTGACAGCAAATTTGCAAAAAAAATCACCTGAATTTGCATCAAAATTAGCAAATAAACTTGTCGAAACATTTGTTCCGTTGGACTGGAAAGCCCATTTTTGCCATTTATATCAAGCAACAGCTAATGAAAAGGTAAGTTCCGTCACAATATTTTTTTGCTCCAAAATTTGAGCCCATTAAACGTAAGGAGAAGATTCTTGCTTTGTCGTTTCTTAAACTGATCGGCTGAACCAGCATCTTGAGCCTATATTTTATACATTGCATGCTAAAAAAATATGTTTTCAGCAAAGCTATTTACGCTATTATTTATTTTGCTATTGAGATTAAGTTTCATTACATATTAGGTATAGGATTACATTGTTTTCAAGTTTCTGTAAAATGATAACTGGCTAATTTGTTCCAAATTTATTATCCATTTCCTTCCTATTTACTCATTCCCCATGATAACACAAATGGAGCTGCCCAACCTTCAACATAATGTATCGCAAAAAAATGCGATGTTAAAAGACAGCTATTCAAAATGGATGAATGAAATATTTACTTTATGCAGGCTCTTGGTATCTTATCAGCAACACAGGTTCTAATTTTCTGTCAAAAAATCAGGAAAGCTTCAAGGTCACAATTTTCCCCAAGATTAACGCAAATTTATTACAAAAATCATAAATTGCCGATATGCTGATATTTTGGTTCTGAAATGGCAGAAGTTGCATAACAAATTGGGTAAAAATGGCAAACATTGCTGATAAAATTGCAAAGTTTGAAGATGCAGAAAAATGCAGAAAATTCTTGGATATTCAAGTCAATTGCAAAATTTGGTACAGTTGCAGGATGCAAATTTTGACCGGCCCTACTTATGAAAACCTATCATTGCCAGAGTACATTCAAAAGACAATAGTAACTTTTCATTTTGAAAAAGAGGGTATCAAGGAAAGAATCAACCAGTGATTGCTCTCAAATCTGTTCTCTAACTTTGACATATAAAATCGAGCTTTGCTTATAAATGTCCATCAGTTTGATCTGGATCTACCAACAGTAGCAGTTCATTTTCATCAATCCACACAATGAAGGCTTTTGTAAGTCTTGATACATTTCAATGGAGTAATGATTGCCTGAATGAAGAGCGTTTCCCCATTTTTTTTCAGGTTGCTGCTCTTTCTTCTTTGGCTGTGGCCTCAGCTGGTATTATTACCGCCCCTGGAACCTACTTGAATGGTTTGGGATACAATGGTCTTTACATTGCTGCCACTCCTTATGCAGTTGCTGCCGCCCCCTACGGTGTTGTTGCAGCTCCCTACTACAACCCCTATGCTTATGCCATTGCCTACCCCTTGGCTGAGCCTTATATCCACGAGGAGGTTGACGCAGAGCCTTACGTCCATGAGGATATTGAAGCCGAGCCCTATGTGCACGAAGATATTGAGGCCGAGCCCTATGTGCACGAAGATATTGAGGCCGAACCCTATGTCCATGAGGATATTGAAGCCGAGCCCTACATCCACCAAGAGCCCATTTCTGCTCCCATTGCTGCTCCTGTCGTGATCTCCACCTACAACACCGCTCCCATTGCTTACAACGGAGCTTATGCCGCTGCTTATCCCACCGCTTATGCTGGTTACAACGGACTTTATGCCGGTGCATATCCCACCGCCTTCGCTGTCCCCGCTTAAAAACCTACTAAACAATGCCTACACCCCATTGTCAGCATTCTAGTGAAAATGTTCTCAGCATCTTCAAAACAAGGATGTGGGCTTTCAGTTCGATAAAAGACTATAAATGAAAAGAAAATGATATAGCCAGTGACCGCCCAAAACTTTGAGCCATTCACGGATGTCTAATGTTTTTGATAAAATTTGAACGTGAGTTCTGTTGGTAGAAATCAAAGTTTTTCCTTTCACAGCGACCCAATAAAGAGTTTCCAAACTGTTTTATGATGTTTTAATCTGTTCAACTTTCCACTTTTTGCACCTTGTGACTCCTCTTCACAGAGCCATTGGTCAATTATTTTATATTGGTGATGGTCTGTGGAACAAATAAAAACCCAGGACAACTCGACCCAGTGAACAACTCGACCCAGCGGACAATTCGACCAAGTACAATAACTAAACCCAACATATTTGCCTAAAGGCATGATTATTGGACAAAAGAAAAGCTTGATGTGTTAACATTCAATTTGCTTGCAAAGATGTTGGTATCAGTAGGGCTTTTAATATAAAATCAAGTTTGATCAAAAAATTATCAATCTTGATTTTCACACATTAATTGATGATATTTGATTGCTTTTAAAGATTGAAAGACCTTTCAAATTTTGACATGATTTACGTCACAGTTTAATTTCTGTACTGGGTCGAGTTGTCCACTAGGTCGAGCTGATCGCTGGGTCGAGTTGTCTTCTGGGTCGAGATGCCCTGGAACCATAAGTCTGGTCTGTTCAGGACTGACTAGTTGTAGTAACGTTGTTTATTGCTTTTTTATTATTTAACTTCATCTTCTACGTAATGTAATTTCAACCCCCAAATACAAACATAAACATATGAAATTTGCTTGCGAAGAATACTCGCACTAATCACTAGAATGGACATTGAATATCACAATTGAAAGATGACTACAATACGACTCATCGGACATGAAAGTAAGGAAGATGGCAAGAACACACCGAACAGATACAATTGGACAATGGAAGGTGATGACTAGGGCATTAGTAACGAAATTACAACTAACGAAATTTCAGTAATTTGTTCCCTTTTTCGAAAAAGGAACTGTATTCAGTTACATTTTAAAATGGTGTAATTGTATCGACCCAAAAAGTCAAATAATTACTCGTTCCTTTTTTAACTTCCAAAGTGGCCTTTAACATTTTGTTTATCTCATGACAGTTGAGGAAACTTAAGGCTCAACAGAGCCTCCGTCCATCTAGCATATCATAAGCAATGGAAGAAAGGGTTGAAAATTGTGCTGGTTCTCTCTGAGGGTGCTTTTAGATTTAAATCTTGTTGCGTTTGCTACTTTACTGCTCACATATTCTCAATCAGATTCCGTTGGGCTGAAGACCTATTTCAGTGTAGCAAGGAAATTCTTTCTTTGGCTTGATCATGATGCATTAACTTTACCAAGACTCCACATTTCCATGACTTAAGCCATCAAGCAAGGAGGCTTCACTGTTTATCCATCATGACGTTCATAACATTTTTTCAACCCTCCACAAACATTACCCTATCTCGGGTCCCAATCTTAACTCCTCAAAGCATTATAATGAAGTACATTGTGAACAACTATGCCAAAATTAAATGTCAATGCTCATTTTTGAAAACAGATGACACGTAGTCTTCAAATTTTACGCATTAGGACTGCTTGAAGCCAAAAACAAAATTTCTTTAGTGAAATATGGTCTTGATGGGGCAAAAACCACTAGATATTTGTCACCTCAAATTTTAGTAAAGTAATTGTAACGAGTAACGCCATTAGATCTTTTTTTGAGTAATGGGAACGTATTTTTGACCAAGTAATTGTAGTTGTGATTCGTTCCATTTATTGAGGAACGACTAACGCCCTGGTGGTGATGACTTATGAAATACTGGATTGTTGTAGGGAAGGCGATGCTCCAGAATGAAAAACTCTTTTATCAGCTCCCGTCGTTGGTGAAGTTCAGTTTTCCCGGTTAGAGCTTCAAAGTAGTGTTAAAATCTTTAATGCGATTCTCAGTCATGTCCAGGGAGACATGAGAAATTATCAAAGACAATTTTTGATCACTCAGCAGAAAATAATGGCAGAAAATGGCTAAAAATCAGGCAAAAAAGATTGCAGAAGATGGAAAAAACAAATCTTTAGACACATTTAAGCAGCATAATTGCATACGTTTTACACCTCTGACGGCACACGGGACAAGAAATCA
>NC_081447.1:14191503-14200274 GCF_007210705.1 Tigriopus californicus
TTCAACTTTCCACATTTCCATGACATTCAGGCACAGGTTTTCTAACAAGGAAGCTTGAAAAGTTTAAGAAGAAGAATACTGTTTTCCATCATGACCTTTTTGCCATTGTTGCAAACCTTCAATGATCATTAGTCAGAAATAGTTTTAGATGTGAAATACATCAATAATATATACTGCACAGAATGGAAATATGTTTAACAGGAAAAATAAAAAGGTATGTTAAAATGGGACTAAATATTTTCAAATAGTCAATATCACTTTATGAAAATTTATTTTAGAAGAGAGAAACACCTATTCTAACAATGTAACCTAATTTATGATACCCAAACCAATAAAGCACGCAAATATACTATAAAGCCAAACTCATACAAAGTTTTTTTTATAAATCAAGTGCCTTGAAGGGCAAAAAACAGCAAAAGATGGTCAAATACTTTACTTAGGAACATTGAGGATATGCGAGAGCTCTCGTATTGGGAGGTTAGAAAGGATGGGATTGTACAGTACTTAGAGAAGGTACGAAAGTTATCTGATATTGTACGTTTTCAAAAGCATTCATGAGCTTTGTCCCGAACAGGATTTAGGGTCAATTGCAGTGACCGTAGAGGCTTAACGTGCGTTTTGAGAGCACCTCCAAGTCCTCAGGAATCCAGGCTAGTTAAAACAATGAAGTCCAACTCTCTTCTTCTTTCTCGGGGTCCTTCATTGTTCAATTTGCTGCCCTCAAATATTCGTAAGGCTTATATAGGCGTTGATCCAGTAGCAAGATTTAAGTCAGACTTGACATGTTTTTGACTAAAATTCGGATCAACCTTGTATTCTTCAAGGATTGGCCAGATTAGCCAACTCCAATTCGTTGGTCGATCAAGTAATATATAAATAAAGTCAAGTAAAATGAATAATCTCTCTCGTCTTGAACTGCTAGGATTCCAATCCGGTAGCGGTAAGAAAGTCCGCAAAAAAAGAATATGGCGCGGATGATTAGCGATTGAATGATAATCAGAAGAGACGGCCAAATTAATATAAAATGATTCGATTATATGCCATATAACATGTATGAAAACTGATCAAAATGTGCATTTAAACCCAAAATGTGGGTTAGAAAAGTTGATGTTCTTAATCTGATTAACTGTCCAATTTTGGCTCCTTGTGACTCTTACTCAATCGATCATTGGTGATACGCAAGATGGGAAAAAGTGGTGTTCATTGAAATTACCCATATTTCTTCGTATACCTTAATAGCGGGAAAGTCTAAAAAGGTGCAATCTCCGGTGACATGCGTTTGCGTTTGAGTTGTGCAAAAAGGTGAATTTGTACTTTGGCTGGATGGAAATCGCAATAACTGAAACATAAGCTCCTTCAGTTGTTTCTTTCACAACAATGTCTAGTGGAACATGGCGACCCCTTCCCCCCAAAAATATACGCCACGGACCCGTTTTGAGGACCGTTGGCTTGCTTTATGGCTCATGGGCTTGAACAAATTTTTTTTTCAAAATGGTAAGAACTACAAAAGGTCTGAATCAATAATACGATATAGTTTTGAATCTTTGAACAATACTGAGGCACCAAGGTGCACATTTCATTCAAAAAATACAATTGCTTTGCTTTGCAAATTAGTGTGTTTCAGTACTTAATCTCGAGTATGTGAACAATATAGGGCAGGCATGACTATGTAAACCGTTCCAAGCCAGGAGCCATAGGCAGCCAAACGGCCCTCCAACGGTCTGTGGCGCTCCTTTTTTTTTGAGCGGACTTCCTTACCGCTACGGGATTGGAATCCCAGCAGTTCAAGACGAGAAGATTATTTATTCTTATTTTGACTTTTATTTATATATATTATTTGATCGACCAACGACTTGGAGTTGGCTGATCTGGTAATCCTTGAATATAAGGTTGATCCGGGATTTTAGTCAAAAATTGTCCCAAGTCTGACTTAAATCCTGCTACTGGATCAACGCTATATAAGCCCTACGAATATTGAGGGCCAGCAAATTGAACAATGAAGGATCCGAGAAGAAAGAAGTTGGACTTCATTGTTTCAACTAGCCTGGATTCTTCGAGGACTTGGAGGTGCTCTCAAAACGCACGTTAGCCTCTCGGTCACTGCAATTGACCCTAAATCCTGGTTCGGGACAAAGCTCATGAAGCTTTTGAAAACGTACAATATCATGATACTATTCGTACCTTCTCTGAGTACTGTACAATCCCAACCTTTCTAACCTTTCCCAATACAAGAGCTCTCTCATATCTTCAATGTTCCTAGTAAAACATCTTTGACCTGCTCGAGCCTTTTACAAACCTGCCTGAACTTAAAGTGGAGCCAATGGGAGATGCAAGATGCTGCTGAACAATTGACTTGTACAGAGTTAGCATCGTGATACTATCTCTGGAACTTAAACGTGCGATATATCCATCCACATGTTTGAAAAGCTTACCAACTTTCAACTAGATATGCTCATCGAACTGTTCCATTAATCTTGAGGACTACACCTAATCCCTCATGGATGAGACCTGCTCGATGTCTTACCGTTCATATCTAATAGTGGAGCGTCTAATGGCGTCGACCCAAAGGTCATTGAGCGGGAATTTTCATTCCATTCAAGGCCATGTTACTCGCAGCAACCCAGGAAAAATTGGTCTAGGCCTTGCCAGACAACCCGTGCAATTCCTAGACCATTCCTACCCAACCTAATTTTGTACAATCTAGCAAAGGGAAGAGATACTAGCTGCGTATTTTCTTTGGCTTTATCCGCTTCACCCACTTGTCCGCCTGACCCCTTCCAGACAAATTAGATTTTAATTGTGTCGACCAAAATTCTCAACTCAGATGTGGTGAAGGGAAAAGGCAAGCGGTCAAGCGGTCAAGGGGATAAGCCAACGAAAATATCTGCCTACTGAATTACTTATTACCAAGCTTCTGAAGCGGAGCATGAAAGATAATGAAAGGACGAGGACCCAAATGGAGCCTGAGGACACCCGACTGACATCATGTATGTCACTAAGGGATCCCTCAACTTAACTAATTGGTTTCTATATATTGTTACAATGGACAAATCAAGACTTGGAGGTGACAAACTAACACCCCTCGACATTCACCATTCGACATTTTTACATGACTAATGCGCAGGTCATTTCTAACATATAGACATACACCCCCATGCGGAAAAATGGGATTGTCAGGGCGTACTCTATCACATTGAACTAAATTGAAACCAACCATGGCCAGCTCCTTCATCTAAGGACCCCTGGTCGAAAGCCAGGTTTCTGCCATGAAATGAACGAGACTTGCCCATCTAAAGCTAGTTCCTTCAAACCTTGATCTTTGTGCTATCCTTTTTGGAAATAAGACAATGCACATTCAGATAAAGCCTTTTTTACGGGCTTATTGTCCTTTGATGGAGCAGTGCTAACCAAATCTTTGACTAGGCCTTCTAACCTTAAAAAAATCCTGCTTTTGGACAAAACTCATCTTAGGCGGAGGAAGAGAGAACCTTTGGAGAGACAGTAAAAGAGATGGAGAAGGAACTCTGGCTGCCATCTGAGAATATGATCTAAGAGATGCGTGGGGCTCATGGCGACCAAAGGGGGGCTTAGGGCTACAAAGTTTGGGCAGAAGAGAGGTTAAGGAATTGAGGGTGAGGTGTTGGGAGAGGGGGAGAACAAGGGAGGAAATAGGGAAGGGGAGAGGAAAGGAGAGGGTGGGTAAGTCGTTGAGAGACTTGACAATGAGGTTGAGACAACTGCTGTCTCTTCCTCCTAGTGCCCCTGAGATGGGCCTTTGTGCATTTGAAATTGAGGCATACCTTGTGCTCCAAAAATCTCATGCACATAAATGGGTGAAAATAGCTACACCCCTGCTTGGAACAGCCCTTCTCATTGAATTTGAAAAGGCCAAACTCTCTAAGTTTGGGACAACATTCTGAGTGAGGCCAGGTTACACCCTTTGCCTGCCTTTTTGCATCTCTGTCGTTTATGGACATCGCAAATCTCGAAGGCAGTCTCTACTATTCTCTCACTCTTTCTGACCTCTATGACCTCTTTGACTACAAGGGGCGTTTGAATCAAATCAAGAGTGTCAGTGCCTGTGTCCCTTTTGCCTACACTTTGACTGGTTCATCCCACAGTCAAGTAGTGGCTGGGTGTGACCAACCCAGGCTATTAAAGCTTCCATAATAAAGGCTTATTGATAGAGGACGGAGTTTTCCCATCCAAAAACCAGCTCAAGACAATTCAGCACCTTTAAGCTACAGCTGACTGATGACGTCACCTTAAAAAGAAAGGTAAACAAATCTCCTGGGCGGTCACTTTTCCAGCGCTATTAAGGACTATTGCACACAGTTAGCATTCATTCCTCCAAAATTTCACGTGAAACAATGTCGGACAAGCCAGGTAGTCATTACTGTTTTGTGGTTTTGGGCCATCATAATCAAAGCTTCAAAGAATAATCATCAATGGACTCTATGATTAGAAGCTGTTCTGGCGATGGACATCACACTCAACGTTCAAGAGTTCTGGAAGGATTGATGAATCGGGTCCACGGGAGTCTCTTACAATCAGGGGACTTGAGCAAATTTTATTCAAAGGCCATTGCAGTGGCCACTCTCTTCTTAAAGATGATGTTCACCCACCCTTTTAGCTGTCCGCTTTTCCGGATTGGCCCAGGATAGGGATCTCCTTCTCAAATTCCAATTTGATTTCCAAAGCAGCTCTCCATCTTTGAGAGCTATCAAGGTATTTTTACCTAGTGCTTGGGTCAAGAGTTGCATGTTTCCGTTCACCATGGGAATTCAATAAGTCAGGATCTTTCCCCCCTGGCTGGTGGACGGAACAGAGACGACATTTTGGGACCAAAAATCTCATGTGCGTACTCTCCTACTATAGTGGCTCTAATCCGAACTGGAATAAACTGCATATAACAGACGCTCCCGCTATTGAATACACAGTTTTCTTTTACAAGAACCGGCTTTCAAGGTATGATTTTCACTCAAAACCACTTGAAGCTCATTCTCTTCACGAGTGACTGGAAACTTGCATTCCAGCCACTTGTGAACGCAACACCATGAAATAACATTTATAATTGTTGCGTTTGGTTTTCTTTTGCGTGCCTGAGAAGGAACATTATACCGTTGAAAATTGGTCCTTGTAAAAGAAAATTCAAGGTATCTTGACCTTGTCGAATTTCTTCAAGCCTCACTTTTATAAACTCCACGAAAAGAAGGCCAACCGCGATTACATAAATAGATATTTCTTAATCCCTCACAAACAGCTTGGTAAAGTGAAACACCCGAGAAGAATATATATTCCGTGATACGCAGGCCTTTCCCCAATCCAAATAGATGTTGTTCAATAGAGCATTGAAGAATGTTGGTAGACTCTCAGATTGCAAGCCCATACTGCCATCATCTATAGATTTGAAAAGCCAACTGAGGACAGGGGCATGGGGGCAGATTAATGTGGGCGTGAAGTGAGTCAATGTGCAGGTGTGGAAGTGGTTGATGCCGGCATGGAGCCAGTCAATGTGGATGAGACTTGGGCCAGAGGGCAGGGCTCAGTCCAGAGAGTGGGGTTTGGTCCAGAGAGCAGGGTGGCCATGATTTGATGATCAGGGAATTACAACCAATGGCTGATGACACTGGTGATGGAGACCTAACATACCTCTAGTTGGATTGGGGTGACAGTCTAGGAGTCACGCTGTTGAAACAAGTTTTGTTGGGGAAAAACTGCTGCATCACAGAATATACATATACACCCCTATACTTAACGGCTAGCCAGATCCGCCAACACTAATTCTTTGGTAGATAAACAAAATATATCAAAATCAAACTTAATTAAAATGAATAAGTTTTTCGTCTTGAACTGCTGGGAATTCCATTCGCAGAAAAGCAACGGAAGTCTGCAAAAGAAAGCATCCAAGTAGTTGGACAATTGAAGCGATATTTTTGGTCTTCTAAAGTAAACACTTTCTAGCAAAAGTTATTTCTTTTTTGCAGGATGTTAATTCATTTTACAACTTCACATTGTGCCTAGATGAAAATATATGGCCACATGAGATGCTTGGAGAAGTATAGCTTGCGGTTAAAAGCCACCTATTGGCCATCAAAATTTATATAAATATTTTTTGCGGACTTCCTTACCGCTACTGGGAATGGAATCTCGAAAAAGGAACATTGAATCTAACTCTAACAATCAATAAAATTTCTTCCAAAGCACTTTTGTTTCACCAACATCGAATTTCGTGACATTCACACTAACCGCCTCTTTCACAAGGAATTTTGACATACACTGGCACACTATTTTTGCCTTCTACATATCAAGCAACACAAAGATGAAAAAGAATATTACATTATACTATCCTCAAGCACCGGTAATTGAACCTGCTTCTTGCCATGTCTATGCTAGCTACTGGTTAGTAAAGTATGGCAATTAAGTATGGGACTCTGGTTTTTTGGCTATAAAAAATAAATTAATAGAGATATTGGGCTGATTTTTATTCCAGAAGTAGACAAGACCAAGGCCTACAAATTTTGTTTATACATTTTCAATGTGGCCACCTCTGTTGGCGATTACGCAGCAAAGTCGGGTTTTGACTTGGGAGCAGCTTCAGATCACCATGTCCTCGGGGATGGAGGCCCATGAGCGCTCAAGGGCAAGTTTCAGAGCCCCGACACTTCTATGAGTCTTGGAACAAGCTCTGTCCTCAAGGATGGATCACATGGCGAAGTCCATTGGGTTGAGGTCAGGGCTTGAGGGGCCACATAGCTTTGTCCCAGAAGGTTGGGAAAACTTCTGCACAAAACTCCTGAACCATTTTGGCAGTGTGGGCAGGCGCTCCATCTTGTTGGAAGACAAATGGGGCATCGCCATAGGTCTTCTGGAGCCAGGGGACCACATCGGACTCCAACATGTCATGGCACTTGTGCTGGTTGATCTTGACACCGAGAGGAATGAACACCAAAGGCAACTTCTTCCCGTCCGACATTACCCCGGCCCACACCATGACAGAGGCGGGCTTCTGGCGGCGAAAAAGGCTCTCTCTGCCAAAGGGATATCGCGGAAGCTCTTGCTGATCACCCTGCTGGTCTGGGAATTATGGATGGGCTGGACTGTGAATTTTTTTTGGCTGTCCAGCACACTGGGCCAAGGTCATCCAGCTTGATTTTACGAAGCAAAACTCGGCTTCTCTTCAGCCTCTTGATTCTTGTAGCATCACTGATGAGGTGGAGCTTGGACTTCCGGTACACCTTGAGGCCTAGGTCATGCTTGACGATCCGCTGGACAGTGGTGTGGCTGACACCAGCCTGCCTTGCAATCTTTCTCATACTTTGGCTGTTCTTCTTGTGGATCCTATCATTGACCTTTCTGATGAGCTGTGGAGTACGCTTTGTCGTAGGTCGGCTTGGATTTTGCTGATTTCATTGTTGCTATGGTTTGCTTTGTAAAGCTTAACGATTGCAACTCGAAGCTCAGTAGCGGCCTTCATGTTTGAAATTTCGACTAGGAGTGTTTATGCAAAGTTGTTTAGCATTGTTGACAGAGGGCGTTTGCAAATTTTGAGGGCAAGAAATTGAACCAATTAAGAGAAAATTAGGTTTACTTTTGAGTCCCATACTTAATTGCCAAACTGTAGACCTTGAAAAAACCAGTTGCCATTTTGGCCGAACTTTTGTGTTAATTGGGGAAAAATGAGAACAGTTGGGAAAACATGCGAAAAAATTGAAAGGATGCAAAAAAAGTCACGTGCGAAAAAGTCGAGAGAAAATAAAACAATGTTCGGAAAGAACGAATAAAGGCGATGAATTGCAAAAGGGTTTCTGCCATGGCCAAAAGGTCATCGTTAGTTCTGTTTATTGTCTTTTTTTGTTGCCAAGTTCTAGGAAAACAATTGCATATACTGGTTGCTGTATTGAGTTTCTGTATTTTATTGACAAGAAATTATATCCTCCTTATTACAATGCGTGACATTAGGATTTTTTTTTAGGTGATTCCGATGTTATGGTGCAGTTTGTTTTGTTTGTTACGAAGTCTCAAACGGACTTTCAGAGTCCGATTTTGGTACTTTAGTTGCGTGATTATCAATTTGGAGCATTGCGTTACGGAATCGTCACTGCCATCCTCATTACCAGGATTCATCCAAAGAACATCAGACTTTTTACCTTTGCCTTACATGCGTCTTGTTTTTTGATTAGATAGGAATGGATTGAGTAGGGCTCTGAATCTAGAAGAGAACAAAAGTGAGATCAGTGCACCATAGAAATTTAATTTTAATTCCTTTACAAAACAATAAGTTTAACTGGGCCCCAGATCCAAACCAAACGCATTTACATAATATTCTCTGATTTTACGTGTCATATACGGCTTTAGTTACACTTCAGGCACCCTTTAACGTACTTTTAATGTTGCAAATGCCAGTTGATGAGCCACTTTCTATATTTCTATTTGAAAAATACCTAGTTTGAATCTGGTGTTGCTGTGATTGCAGATAAGGATGCCTGAAAAGTAACTTAAACTTTAGAACTAACTCTTAAAGCACAAACATTTACAAAAATATGTTTGGTTTGGATCCGGGATCCATGTAAACTCAATGTTTTGGAACAAAATTGAAGGTTCTTAATTAACTGCAATGGTGCTCTGACCTCACTGTTGCACTCCTTTAATACAGGGCACTAGGATTGAGTGCAAAGAGAATGAAACTATGTAAGACCAATATTTAAATGAGTGAAACAGGCCAAGCTGAAATTTCTATGAGATGTTGTAAAATGTGACAAGCACCATTT
>NC_081447.1:14200325-14213112 GCF_007210705.1 Tigriopus californicus
GTTTTTGCAAAAACCTGTTGTGGATTAATCTGGCGAAAAATGAGCTTTGGGATAGTTTTGAAGAGCAAAAAAGATCATAATATTTGTTTGTGTCTAACAATTTCCGAATCACTCTGACAGATATCGCATGCGTGTTATTTCTCAGCACTTCCACCCACCCAAATACTATCCCTTGCTTATGCAGTTGAATTAATAATATTCAATAAAATCTGACCTAGTTCAAATTTTTAAGAGAAAATATCTTCAAATCTGAAAGGAACTGTTACATAATTGGCTCACCAACAAGAAAAGCATTGGCAAGCACAACACAAATCCGTCCACGATAATCTATTCGGTTAGTAAGCATTGAAACCTACAATTTCTAACCAAAGAGGAGGGGGGAGGGCTACGAGGAAGTACTTCTTCGCAATGGACTGCGAGACTTGTCGGTCTCTGGGTTGTGCCACGTTCGAAACCGTTCAACCAACCAGAGTAGTCCAAGGCATTCACCTGTCACACATGTACATGGCAAGAATCAGTTATGCTCTTACAAATCTAATACATTGGACATAGGTTACTGTTCATTGTATTTTAGGTAAAATGATATTTGCATCAAATGATTTCAGTAAGAAATGTCTCGTAAAGAAACCATCGAATAACGGAAAACATGTTTTAGACAATTTATAATATATGACTGCTCAGAAACTTGAAAGAGATTTTCTTTAAATTTGAATTTAGTCGACACGCACTTTTCATGAAATGCTTCTTGAAGAGGCATGGTTACATATTTGAAGCCATATAAAGCGTTTAGCCCAGGTACTACAGGATGTTTTCTCAGCAAATTTTGCCGAAACTCGGTCGCCAGCGAAATCTACGAACCATCTTCGTAGTTGCTTGGAGAGAGTGAACGAGGCATCAAATATTGTACTGACCTACCACGAACACACAACTTTCGGTGAGTTTTAAATCCACTTACAAGTATTCCTGACATCTTTTTTTTCCTAATGTTGAACAATTTTATTAACTTGAGGTTTTCGTTTGAGATTGGGGATTTAGTTCTAAATCATAGTATCACAAAATTTCTGACAAACAATAAATGACATAAGAAAAAAGTTGGCACATTAATATCTTTGATGGATATTTTCAGACATGAGGACTTTTATGTTGGCTTGTTTCGCCGTTTTGGCCGCAGCAGAAGATGTGACGGTCAAAATCAAGCAAGGCGGAGTCAAAGGAAACCGACAAGACCACGATCACGGCCAATACTATTACGCCTTCAAAGGTATCCGATATGCCCAACCACCGACAGAAAAACTCCGATTCCAGGTAAAAATAATTTATAATGATATGCGATCATTAAGAAGTAGCACGTGTAGTGAGTTCGTTGGTGAAATGATTCTTAAAAGACGGATGTTTATCGCTAGGTTAAAAACTGATTGACTTGTCATTGTCGACAGGTAAAGCAGAAAATGCTGTGTACTGACGTTGGAGAAACCAACTTGACACTCTGCCTGATTGAATGCTTGTAATTTTTGTTTTTCCGTTGTAGGCTCCCGTAGAGGTCGAGAACTGGACCGGAGACTTTGACGCCACTGATGATGGTAACATTTGCCCTCAATATGACATCTCACATAGCAGAGCCGTGGGTGACGAGGACTGTCTTAACCTCAACGTGTACACGCCCAAGTTGGACAACAAGAAGCGAGCTGTGATCGTGTACCTCCATGGCGGAGCATTTATCATGGGAGGCGGTGCCTCTTACTTTTTTGGCCCCAACTATCTCTTGGAAAACGATGTGGTCTTGGTCACTTTGAATTACCGCCTGGGACCTCTGGGATTTTTGGCCACCGAAGATAAGGCTGCCGGTGGCAACTTTGGTATCATGGATCAAATTTTGGCTCTTAAGTGGGTCAAGGCTAATATTGAGAAATTCGGAGGGGATGCCAGCAAAGTGACTTTGTTGGGAGAGGATTCTGGTGCCGCTTCTGCCACTATCTTGGCCATGAGTCCAATGGCCGAAGGTCTTTTCCATGGCGTTATTGCCTTGTCCGGAAACGCTCTTTGTGATCAATATATGCAAACTAAACCCCAGGAAGCTGCCGCAGACCTCGCCACTCGTTTGGAGTGCTCCTCGGAAAAGGGATCTGATATCGTTGACTGCTTGAGACGCCAGACTCAACAAGACATCATCCTGAAGTCCAATGACATGTACATGTTCTTCTCCTTCCCAAGATGGTTTGTTCCCAATGTGGACGGAGTGGTCTTGGCCGATACCCCTGAGAACCTCTTGTCTCAAGGCCGATTTGCCAAGGTTCCCTTCATTATTGGTCAAACTAAAGACGAGGGGGCCTTCTTCTACCGACTCACTCTGAACTCCTTCAACAACGGCGTGTATGACGACAACTTCATTGACCACAAGCTTCCCCGAATCCTGCCCGTCCTCTCCAATTTTGATTCCAAACTCTACCCTATTACTCGCCAAGTTCGTAAGAAGTATTTCGTGAACGTGGACATGGAGAACGAGGACGAGTTCCGACCTAAATACGTGGAATTCCTTACCGATTTGATGTACACTCGTTGTACCGACAAGTTCGCCAAGATCTTGGCCAACCATTCCGTTCCTACTTACGAGTACTCCTTTGATTACCGTGGCCAATACTCGATCGTTAACCTTCAGGGCGAACAAGTGGACATGGGCGTGGCTCATGGCGATGACTTGCAATACATTTTCGCCGACATCTGGGGTGAAGAGTTGACCATGTCCAGCGCTGACAAGAAGTTCGTCAAGAACGTGTTCACTCCCATGCTCACAAACTTTGCTAAGACAAGGTACGTATACATCAAGTGTTTCACAGGTTGCGTGATCGAGAATCTGTAAAGTTCGTTGAATTATAAACTGTCAATTTCTTTTCCAGTGTGCCCACTCCTCAAATTACTGATATGATCAACGTGGCTTGGGCTCCATTGGCTCCCAACAAGAACAAGGTTTATCACATCGGTTCCAAGCTCTCAGTGGATGAGAACTGGAAGAAAGACGCTCTTAAGTAAGTATAATACGACCAAACGAACTTACTTACATTTATTGTCAAAGCATGCATTGATAACAATGTATTTCCTTTTCTTCCAGGTTTTGGTCAGAGGATATTCCAAATATTTTCAATAAGAAATCAAAGAAGGCTGAGAAAAAAGCTGCCAAGGAAGAGCTTTAAATGACGATCTAGCCAGTGATATTCATATATTTAAATTGATACCATCTGTATTGAGGACAAAGTTTGGCATTAAAGCTATAATACCAATCTTGAGAAAAGTGTCCTAGCCTTTGAAGCCTTTTTTACCCTCCTATTCAGAGGGTCAAATCTATAAACGATAAATTTTCACCCCAGGAACAAAAATTTGGGACAACTTGCTCACAACAACGTCACAAAAATCTTCCAAACGTTTTGAAAATGATGACTAATTTCATACTTAGCTCATTGTTCCGGTACTCTCAAAAATACTCATGTTGTACATAAACGTGTGCTTTACAAGAGAAATGGAATAAACACAGGTTGGACGTGTCTTCGTCCGAATATAAAAGGAAAAGGGTAGCACTTTGTTGCATTCTCATGGCTCGGAGCGTTACTTCAAAACTAATTAATCAATGACCTAGAAATAAACTGCACTTGAATCAGAAACGTCAACGTGTAAAGAGACGGTTTATGGAACGTTACATGGCGCAGTCGGAGTAAACCGCTAAGGCGGAAGAACACGCCCACATAAACGCCACATAAACGCACAAAGTATCAGTGCCTTAAGACAGCCATCATGGATAAACAGGCCGACATGGACATTACTAAGGTGAAGGCGTCTATTAAATCACACAAAGGACATTTCACAAGAGATAAAAACCTCATCAATCAGGCTATCACTGGAGACTATATTGATAAGGAAACGGTTCGGGATTTACTAAAGTGCCTCCAAACACGGATTGGATCAATCGGCGAGTTATGGAATAGTGTGGTGCTAATTGATGGAAGTCAAAACCTGGCCCAGGACAAGGACATTCTCGAGCTAACGGAGCAATATGGAAGAGCAGTACGGAGTAGCGCGTCCGCTATGCAGAGGAGTGGATCAAGGCCAGGCGATAGCGGGTTGAGCAACGTAGAACAGTGACATCAATTTCGTTTGGCAAGCGATCTTAAACCCCCATGCTATTGGCTAATGACAAACCACTTGCAATGAGGTCCTGGATTGACAAGTTTAAGTCATATCATGCAACTTCGCATATGTAGATAGTGGGGATTGGAGAACGAAAAGGCATTCTTTTTGGCCCAATTAAGTGGTGAGCTGCATACCACGATGAAGAAGAGATTGGAGACGGTTATAAACATCAATGAATGCTATCAATTGTTGGAGACGCGATTCCTTGAGCTATATCTGCTATTCCGCGGTCGTTTGACATACAAGCAATTGAAGAAGAAGCAAGGTCAGAAACTGACGGATTTCTACAACGAGATGCGATGCATTGGAGATGAGGCGGAACTGGAAAGATTAACTATTGATGAGCGATATATGTTTGAATTGATAATGGCTTGCCGTCATGAAACTGAGTGTTTCCTACGACTGCTTGAATTGAAAGATCCAACGCTCAAGATGGTCCTGGAAACCGCTACTGCGGTGGAAGCCGCGCGGGAGACCAGGGAACAGGCAGTGCCACATCTGACACTGATTGCAGCAGAATCAGATATGAATGGGGTATGCTTCAACTGTGGTCAGAGGGGACATATTGCTCGCTTCTGTAACAAGCGGGAAAACTCTAGGGGCAGGAGTTCATCCCGTGATAGGGCAGGAAAGGAAAAATCTGGAAGAGCTCAAGACAAATCCAATAGCAGGGATTGATCATATCAAAGGTGGAATGACCGTGGAGAAAATGGAAGAGAATGGGGACGGATTTCAAAACGACATGTTGAGTACGCAAGGATCGTAGCCCATCCACGGCAAGGATATCGGTGGTCACTCCATTGTTGGATCAGATCCCAAAAACCTCAATTGTGACTCTAGCTTGTACCTTTTCATCTGGAAGAGAAGAGCAAGTGATAGCTATCTTGGACACAGGAGCGTCTCGGTCCGGGTTTCTGATGGGCAAGCTACCAAGAGGTGAGATCCCAATGCCATCTCATACAAAGCTTATAGCGGCTAACAGGTCAACAATATCTAATGATGGATCGGTGGAATTAGAGATATCCACAAAGACGGCGAAACACGTGACAATTTCAGCAGTAGTCTCCACAGATCTCCGTGGACCAATGTTGATTGGATTTAAGGACATGGTTGCTGGTAGAGGAGTCACAAATGACAAAGTGAACAATATTGAGAAAGTCAGGGGTGATTTTTCTGATATTTTGGTGGACTCACTTGGGAAATCTGCAGGAACCATGGGGCCTAATAAGCACATTCACATGGACGAATCGGTTGGCGTGAAACTATGTCAAGTGACGACCTCAAGGATGGTGCCAATACGTTTGAAAAAGATGACGGATGATCTGATTGATGAACTGCTTACGGACGGTGTTATAAGCCCATGCACCGAGCCACCAGTTTGGACATCCCCGGCGCATTTTGTTGAGAAAGTGGGTGGAAAAAAGTCCGTTTGGTTACAGACTACCAACAACTTAGTAAGGCTGTACGTCGACCAATCCATCCCTTTTCTTCGCCACCAGATTTAATCAATCAGGTCAAGCCAGATTCTGCATGGTTTGCTAAAATTGACGCGGTACATAGTTATTTTCAAATACCATTGGATCCCAAAAATGCACTACTAACTGCATTTCTTCTACCAAGAGGAAAATTCATTTACAATGTGGCTCCGATGGGATTTATTGCTATTTAAGTTCTGATGAATTCAACTTATGATCAGACAAGGCAGTGGAAGGCTTAGAATATCTTCTCACAATCGTAGATGGCATGCTGGTTCAAGCACCTACGAGAGAGTTATGCTTCAGTCGCCTACAGGAAGTGTTGCTTCAATGCAGAGAAGCTGGGATAAAATTATCAGTTTCGAAACTGGCTATTGGTCAGAAGATGAAGTTTGCGGGTTTTGTGGTCAGCCCGGAGGGTGTTCAACCTGATCCAGACAAAGTCGTAGCAATCTCTGAATTCCCCACACCAAAAAACATCACGGACCTAAGATCCTTTTTGGGGCTTGCCAATCAGCTTGGCCACTTCATCCCTGACCTGGCACATTCCACAGTAAAATTGCGTGAACTCACAAAGAAACGAAATGCGTTCGTTTGGCTCGATCAAAATGACCAAGAATTTCGACATGTCAAAAACATATTTTTTTTTTAAAAGTCTTTATTGCGAGATTCTGCTTCTCATTGGATCACAATAGTTTTACAATTTGTTCAATTATGCTCTCCAACCATGGTCAAACCGTTTGATCCTTCACTTACAACGGAACTATTGACGGATGCATCAAGGTTGCACGGCCTTGGATATGCTCTAGTGCAAGGGGACATTAGTGGCAACCCTCAGGTAATTCAATGTGGATTGAGGTCCTTGTCACCGGCTCAGGCGAATTAGCTCAAAGTACTATTTCTATTTACGTGGACTGTGGGGTTTCAAAATAGCCACTGATCATCGTCCTTTGGTGGGGATTTTTCAGAAGCCTCTCTCCGCAATTATTAATGATCAACTCCAACGCATTTGGGAGAGCTTGGTCATGTACGTGTTCAGTGTGGAATGGAGTGCGGGGAAAACTCACCACATCGCGGACGCACTCAGTCGAGCACCACCTTATTTCCCTGCTGATCACGATTTAGACGTTGCAGTGTGTTCAGCGATTGACACATCTGATCCAGCATTCCATCTTATCATCGGAAATGTCGATGATGAATACGTACAAGGCGCTTCGCGATTGTGTTTCATCAGATGTGGAATTTTCGGCCGGCCTTAGTCCATACGTTGGTTTAGCTGATGGACTCCGTGTGGAGTATGGAGTTCTCTTGCATGGATCGCGGCTGGTAGTTCCTCAACCTGCAAGAAAAAGGATTTTGGACTTGCTTCATGCCTTGCATTCTGGAGTGACCAAAACATGTACACTTGCTCGCCAGCTTTTTATTTGGCCAGGAATGCAAAATTATATTAAGGTCAAGATTGCCGGATGTGAAGCTTGTATTGGTTGTCTTCCCTCTCAGACGGCTGAAACAATTTTGGTGGACGAGGCCGAATATCCTATGGAGAAGGTTGCCGCTGATCTGTTTGAGTTAGAAGGACGGCACTATATATTACTTGTGGACAGATTTAGTGGCTATCCGTTTGTTAAGTGTATACGTGATCTGCCAAGTGAGTCAGTTTGTAAAAGTCTGCTGAACTGGTTTCTTCAATTCGGTTTTCCGATAGTTATTAAAAGTGACAATGGACCGCAGTTTGGGCGTCATTTTAAGGAATTCTGTAAACTCCATCACGTCAAGCATGAGACGTCATCGCCCTATCACGCTCGCAGTAATGGATTGGCAGAATCGGCAGTCAAGTCTGTCAAGCATTTGCTCCAGAAGGTGAAGGGTTAACAAGCTTTTTGGGAGGCTTTATTGGAGTGGTGCCTCACTCCCCGGGCCGACGGGTTTAGCCCGGCATATGGGTTTTTGGGTCGCAATATTCGGGGAAAATTGCCAGATGCGCGTGACCCTGTTCAACCCCCAGGTGATTTCGTTGCCGCTAGACGGGTCTAACACGGGCGTGAGCTCGGATCAAAAGCAACGAGAAATAGTATATTTTGGTTTCCTAATTTGCTATTGTTTTTCACAGAAATGCATGTGGAGAGAGGAAACCCGATTGAAGTCATAGAATACCACAACGGGCTACCCGACGGACATCTCTAAGGTATGATAGAGGCGTCGAGTTGCCCCCTTTCAAGTGGGCGACTCCGTGATTTACCAATCGCCTAGCGACAAGAATTGGTTGGCGGGTGGCACCATTCTGGCTTCGTTCTATGGTGGACGATCTTATCTCATTGGTACCAAAGCTGGAGGCGAATTCCGTCGCAACGGGCGATTTCTTCGACCTTTTGTCAGACAACAATTACCTGGGGTTGCAGATGAAATGAATCGGCCGGATCAGGGCGATTTCGGTTGTTCTTGTTTATCTTCCCCGTCTCGAGATCAACCGGTGCCACATCGAAGTGAGCGCCTCCTCCGGCGTCAAGTCTCTTTTGTGTCGACTCCATTGATTTCGGATTTGTAGTTCAAAAATATTGGTTTTAGTTGTGTTTATATTTTTTACTTCGGATTCGATGACTTCACGATCGTGTGGTGTATTTTGATCACATTTTATGACGTCATATTACGTAACGCACGCATTTCAAATTAGTCATTGTTTACTTCCGTTTTTTTGTAGTTTATATCTCATTATCATTTTTATACAGTATGTGATATAACTAGGGGGAGATGTTGCATTCTCATGGCTCGGAGCGTAACATCAAAACTTATTGATCAATGACCTAGAAATAAACTGCACTTGAATCAGAAACGTCAACGTGTAAAGAGCCAGTTTATGGAACGTTACACACTTGTTTGAATTATCAGGGAAAGAACAAACTTGATAACATCGTGAGAAAATATGTCAACACTGTATATTCAGAACGAGAATTCATTCTACTGCCTCGGCCATGGACTGAAGTCACCTCAGCTTCAAATCCGAGGCCGCACTGGCAGGTAAGCCATCCTGCATGGCATATCTTCAATTTGGGCAACAAAACCTATCAAACTACTGATCAATCCTAAAGACTTCCTTGACTTAAGTTGTTAATGCTTAATGCAAAAAGTGGGTGCAAAGTTTTTTTTTGCACTGGTCCACTTCGGGGGACATGAAAGGAAGGAGGGAATGTTAGTTGCAGCTATAAATGCTCTAGGATGTCTTCTGGGAGTAAAGAGTTACTACAGTTGTATGTACGATATTTTGATCAAAAAGTTCAATTCATATAGCTAGCATTAGTGCAATTGTGACAAGTTCTTCTTGGATGAGCAAAGTCTGTGGGATCATCCAAATAAAATATAAATTTGTCACTTGATGTTTACTTTCATGGATTATACTTCACTTGCTAAGGCAGGAGCTGTAGTATAGGTTGAAAATGAATCTTTTTACTTCAATTTGAATTCACTTCATTCCTTTTTTAAACTTCGAGTTCAGATGCTATGTTTCAATCTGGAAAAAAAAACTAGTCACTTTGTCTCCAGGCAAGGTTGATCAGCACAAAATGGTATGTGAAACAGCATCTAGTCCATTAATAGCTACATTGTCAATACATGAAAATGTGCCAGTTTTTGGTCATCATTCGAAACCTTAATTGTCATACTTATTATTCTAGCATCTGAGCACCCTGGTTCTAAGGTCCGCCTGGCTTGCTCTCAGTGTCCTCTCTTGGCCTTGCTTCCGATCCTCTATGACACCATGTTAAGTGTTGCCAAATACTTTGGTAAGAAAAAACGGTGGTAATGGATCAAAGTGCTTCAAACAGGGTCCAGGTTACCGGTGGGACAAGCCAGGCTTTTTGAATCTTGAAGCCAACTGAACCCTGAAGCTTTTGAAGCCAGGTTTCTGCCGGTATCAGGAAAGTCTCAAGCCAAAAAGCAGGCAGCATGGGGCAAAGGGAAGCAGAGGGGTGTCCAACCACAGGTGCGGACTTTACTTCAGGTGCCAATTTCATGCCAAAAAGGTATTTTCTTAAGAATCTCAATGCCTTCCAAATTCAATCCTTTTAACAACGTTTCTCATTTCCACAATCAATTTGGTAATAATCGGCTTAACTGGTGAAGAAAGATTTCACTTTGAACACGTCTGTTTTAAAATCTCGTCATGCTCATTGAGAATGTTGACTAGATTAAGTATACAATTGTGCATGTTGATCTGGTTCATTAAATGATTATCTCTTACCCCCATTTCAAAATTCACTAGATTTATGTGGTTCTTGTTCCTATTTTCTCGTACTTGATGCGTTGCATCTTGGATCAGGGCAAGTTTCCATCTTCACTAAAGTTAGCTCACGTTGTTCCAATTTTTAAAGGGGGAGATGAGTCGCTTCCCTGTAACTATAGACCGATTTCTCTCACTTCGAATATTGAGAAGTGTTTGAGAAGATCATGAAGTCCAAACTTGTTGAATTTCTTGAAGTCAATGAAGTCCTTCAAACCCTCGAAAATCCAGGCAGGTTCGAACAATGAAGCCCACATCTCTCGCCCCCTTTTGATTACGTAGGGATGTGTCGAGGTTTTGGCTATGGTATGAGTCAATAACAATAGCGTCGAAATAAGCGGAGCTGCTACACAAAGAAAACAAAGGGTAGTGCTAGAAACCATAAAAAGATAAAGCTTTAAGAGCTCACTTTGAGACAGAAGTTCAATTGTTGGTTGAAAAAGTGGTGTCATTTTTACGTTTGACACATCCCTACATATCCGAAAGATGGCACTTGGTTGCAAAAGGGTACAAAAAACCAAACAAACTAAGGATGCGATCCCTGCGATCGTATCCTGAATAAATTTAAGAGCCAGCTTATTCCGCAAATCCTTTGATCAGCTTGAGATGTTAGAGAGAGGAAAGAATATCAAAATTCTTTTGTCATCATAATTGCAAATATTTAGTCACAGATGAGGAATCTAGCTACTTTTAGAGCCCACTTAAGATTATTTGCCATTTTGCTAATTATTAATCAAACAGCAAGACATTGCATCAACAAAAAAGACACATTGCGTCAGATTATAGAACAGTAACATCTTTATTGCAGCTGGTTGGCACCAAGATAACAGAATCGGACTACTTTCACTATTCAATGCCCTTTCATCTATTCGATGTTGAATTGTCATTTACCTGTGCCTTGAGCTCTATTTACCTTTAACTGTATCTGTGCCCATATCCAATGGTTGGTATAATACTGCTTTTGCTGGGGTACCCTATTGATAGAGCATCTGCGGTCCAATTTGCGAATCCTGGTTCGTTCCCAGGGAAGCCAAGCCAATGCCTCTTTTGGTATTTGATTACAGCATGATTTGCTGCTTTAACAAGTTAAATGGGCGAACAGGCGGTCATTCCCGAGGGTTAGAAAATAATTAATGTCGGTTGTGACGCCGAAGCAGCACTATCCCTCAATTGGGACACCCGAAATCAGATGGCAGTCCGAGCAAGAGCGCTGCCAACTGACTTCATAAGAAACAAACAAACAAAATGCTTGGCGGCTGGATTTTTTTCTCTTTTCTGTTTCTGTCATTGCAATATTTCAATCCTGCTCAGTCCTTCTCAATAGCGTCCCTTACCGAGAATATTGACCCTTTTTAAATCACTTTGATCCATCGGGCGGGACCTCTTAAGTACTTAAGGCCTGAATTCATAAGGAAACGCCAATTTTCCACACTTGTCATTGGTTCATGATTTCAATTATTTGGTTTAAGGTAAATCATCTATTAGACCACTTACATTGAAGAAACTGGCATTCTGTCATTCATTAAGTTTACTGGAATGCTTTCTGGAGATGAAAATGGGCCCCGAGCTGATAAAATTTGTTCGTTTGTTGATAACAAGATGTAATCACAGATTTTACATGTCACAAGTGCTGTGAAATCGTCTATTTGTAAGAGCACAATGTGCTAGTGCATATCACAGCTAGAAAGTTGTGAAGTTTGCTATCACACTCAAATGGATAAAAGCTAAAAGAGTTCTGAAGCTTAATCTGAACAGGGTCCCTGATTAAGTATTGAAAGGAAAAATTATGAAGAAAAAGAACAACCTAAACCGTCTTGTTCATCATACAATGAAGTCAAAGGGTACTTTAAAAGCATGTTTCAATGTAAAATTCCATAAAGAATGTTCATTAATTGATCAACATTGGTAAAATCATCATTATTAGACTAAAATAGGTAGTTATCACGTCGAGCCAAAATTACAGAAGCTTAATGGTTCCGATGTGCTGACGAGCTAAACTGAGGTATTGCAAAGAAAACTAGATCGTGCCACATTCTCAAATTTCTGCTCGACATACAAACAACATATTTGCCATTGAAATCAAGTACTGGAGCCCTGAAGGGTGAGCACCGTTGGTTAGGGTTCAAAGTAGAGAGCTAGTCACAAGCCCGACAAGCCCTCTAGTTCAAAGTACTGATGTGATCATGGAGTCCATCAGGACTGGAGAGGAAGTCTTTTTGAAATCTCGCTAGAAGGTGTTTGAGCGTTGCGTTGCCTCCCAAGCAGGTACTAGATTGTGAAGAAAGGTTTGACTAAGCACCATTTCAGCAGGCATCTGCCTGATTTCTAATTGCTCAAACATCTTCTAGCAAGATTTTGTATAGCTTTCCTTGCCAGGTCTGACGGCCCTACATGATGTGATCAATCTGCCTCCTACGGGAGCTTGCAAACCATTACTGCCAAATTTCCTTCCCGTTTTATTTTTTCAGGCCGAACCCAGTCGCATTTTCTGATTCAAAATCCAAACACGGATCAAATTTGGCAGTGCTGGTTAGGGAGAGATTTTCGAGCTATCACAAATAGCTCATTTTACCGACAACCCAAGCCCACCCTGAAAACCGCCAATGCCGACCAAATATTCAGATAGAAAAAGGATCTTCCCGAAGTTTTTTGGCAGATCTGTGCACAACTTCATTAATTGTGAACCCTTAGACATTTCTGAAAGTCAGAGGATCAGAGTTCTCATCCATTGCTCTATCAAGGAGTACAAGATTGATTGTTGACGCTGGACGCAAACAAAAAATGCAAGCTTCAAAGTTGCCTTTCTTCTCTTCAATTCGACCAGCCATAGGAAAAAAAAAAAGGGCAATCCGCTTTGTGA
>NC_081447.1:14213163-14244704 GCF_007210705.1 Tigriopus californicus
CCACCACAGAAAGGAGAAAGAAAAATAAGGCCCCCCCAAAATGCCCCCACCGAGGCCCACAAGTTTTGGGACAATCCCCTGGCCGGCAAATTTTTTTGTTTTGGAGAAGTGGGGTTGGAAAAAAAGTCCGTTTTGGTTTTACAGACTACACACTTAATTTAACAAACGTTCGACCAATCCAATCTCTTTTTTCGTTTCGCCACCAAGATTTAATCCACAAATCAGGGTCAAGCCAGATTCCTGCAATGGTTGGGCTAACTTTTTGACCGCCGTAACCTAGTTTATTTTTTCAATTACATTGGAATCCCAAAATGCACTACTAACTGCAATTCTTCTACCAAGAAGGAAAATTCCTTTACAAATGTGGCTTCCGATGGGATTTTATTTCTTATTTAAGTTCTGAGATTCCAACTTATGATCAGACAAGGCAAGTGGAAGGCCTTAAGAATACATCTTCCTCACAATCGTAGATGGCAGTGCTGGTTCAAGCACCTACGAAGAGAGTTATGCTTCAGTCGCCTACAGGAAGTGTTGCTTCATGCAGAGAGTGCTGGGATAAAATTATCAGTTTCGAAACTGGCTATTGGTCAGAAGATGAAGTTTGCGGGTTTTGTGTCAGCCCCGGAGGGTGTTTCAACCTGATGCAGACAAAGTCGTAGCAATCTCTGAATTCCCCACACCAAAAACATCACGGAACCTAAGATCCTTTTTGGGCTTGCCAATCAGCTTGGCCACTTCATCCCTGACCTGGCACATTCCACAGTAAATTGCGTGAACTCACAAAGAAACGATGCGTTCGTTTGGATCAAAATGACCAAAGAATTTCGACATGTCAAAACATATTTTTTTTTTAAAAGTCTTTATTGCGAGATTCTGCTTCTCATTGGATCACAATAGTTTTACAATTTGTTCAATTATGCTCTCCAACCATGGTCAAACCGTTTGATCCTTCACTTACAACGGAACTATTGACGGATGCATCAAGGTTGCACGCCTTGGATATGCTTCTAGTGCAAGGGGACATTAGTGGCAACCTCAGGTAATTCAATGTGGATTGAGTCTTGTCACCGGCTCAAGGCGAATTAGCTCAAAGTACTATTTCTATTTACGTGGACTGTGGGGGTTTCAAAATAGCCACTGATCATCGTCCTTTGGTGGGGAATACTAAGCCTCTCTCGCAATTATTATGATCAACTCCAACGCATTTGGGAGACTGTCATGTACGTGTTCAGTGTGGAATGGAGTGCGGGGAAAACTCACCACATCGCGGACGCACTCAGTCGAGCACCACCTTATTATCATCCGCGACGTTTGCGCAGTGTGTTCAGCGATTGAATATCCAGCATTCATCTTATCAAAATGTCGATGATAATACGTACAAGGCGCTTCGCGATTGATGTGTTTCATCAGATGTGGAATTTTCGGCCGACCTTATAGTATACCTGATGGACTCGTGTGGAGTATGGAGTTCTCTTGCATGGATCGCGGCTGGTAGTTCCTCAACCTGCAAGAAAAAGGAATTTGGACTTGCTTCATGCCTTGAATGAACCAAACGACATCTCTAAGGGTAAGATAGAGGCGTCGAGTTGTCCCCTTTTCAAGTGGCGGACTCCGTGATTAACCATGCGATAGCGACAGAATTGGTTTGGCGGTGGCACCATTCTGGCTTCGTTCTATGGTGACGATTTATCTATTGAAGGATACCAAGAGGCGAATTCCGTCGCACGGGCGATATTCTTCGATCTTTTTGTCAGACAACAATTACCTGGGTTGCAGATAAATGAATCGCCGGATCAGGGCGATTTCGGTTGTTCTTGTTATTCATCCCCGTCTCGAGATCAACCAGTGCCAACATCGAAAGTGAGCGCCTCCTCCGGCGTCAGAGTCTCTTTTGTGTCGACTCCATTGATTTTCGGATTTGTAGTTCAAAAATATTGTTTTAGTTGTGTTTTATATTTTTTACTTCGGATTCGAGTGTACTTCACGATCGTGTGTGTATTTTGATCACATTTTATGACGTCATATTACGTAACGCACGCATTTCAAATTAGTCATTGTTTACTTCCGTTTTTTGTAGTTTTATGTCCATTATCATTTTTTACAGTTGTGATATAACTAGGGGAATGTTGCATTCTCATGGCTCGGAGCGTAACATCAAAACTTTTGATCAATGACCTAGAAATAAACTGCACTTGAATCAGAAACGTCAACGTGTAAAGAGCCAGTTTATGGAACGTTACACACTTGTTTGAATTATCAGGGAAAGAACAAACTTGATAACATCGTGAGAAAATATGTCAACACTGTATATTCAGAACGAGAATTCATTCCTAACTGCCTCGCCATGGACTGAAGTCACCTCAGCTTCAAATCCGAGGGCCGCACTGGCAGGTAAGCCATCCTGCATGGCATATCTTCACTTTGGGCAAAAACCTATCAAACTACTGATCAATCCTAAAGACTTCTTGACTTCAGTTGTTAATGCTTAATGCAAAAAGTGGGTGCAAAGTTTTTTTTGCACTGGCCACTTCGGGGGACATGAAAGGAAGGAGGGAAGTTAGTTGCAGCTATAATGCTCTAGGATGTCTTCTGGGAGTAAGAGTTACTACAGTTGTATGTACGATATTTTGATCAAAAGTTCAATTCATATAGCTAGCATTAGTGCAATGTGTGACAAGTTCTTCTTGGATGAGCAAAGTCTGTGGATCATCCAAATAAAATTATAAATTTGTCACTTGATGTTTACTTCATGGATTATACTTCACTTGCTAAGGCAGGAGCTGTAGTATAGGTTGAAAATGAATCTTTTTACTTCAATTTGAATTCACTTCATTCCTTTTTTAACTTCGAGTTCAGATGCTATGTTTCAATCTGGAAAAAAAACTAGTCACTTTGTCTCCAGCAAGGTTGATCAGCACAAAATGGTATGTGAAACAGCATCTAGTCCATTAATAGCTACATTGTCATACATGAAAATGTGCCAGTTTTTTGTCATCATTCGAAACCTTAATTGTCATACTTATTATTCTAGCATCTGAGCACCCTGGTTCTAAGGTCCGCCTGGCTTGCTCTCAGTGTCCTCTCTTGGCCTTGCTTCCCGATCCTCTATGACACCATGTTAAGTGTTGCCAAATACTTTGGTAAGAAAAAACGGTGGTAATGGATCAAAGTGCTTCAAACAGGGTCCAGGTTACCGTGGGACAAGCCAGGCTTTTTGAATCTTGAAGCCAACTGAACCCTGAAGCTTTTGAAGCCAGGTTTCTGCCGGTATCAGGAAAGTCTCAAGCCAAAAAGCAGGCAGCATGGGGCAAAGGGAAGCAGAGGGGTGTCCAACCACAGTGCGGACTTTACTTCAGGTGCCAATTTCATGCCAAAAAGGTATTTTCTTAAGAATCTCAATGCCTTCCAAATTCAATCCTTTTAACAACGTTTCTCATTTCCACAATCAATTTGGTAATAATCGGCTTAACTGGTGAAGAAAGATTTCACTTTGAACACGTCTGTTTTAAAATCTCGTCATGCTCATTGAGAATGTTGACTAGATTAAGTATAATTTTGTGCATGTTGATCTGGTTCATTAAATGATTATCTCTTACCCCCATTTCAAAATTCACTAGATTTATGTGGTTCTTGTTCCTTTTTCTCGTACTTGATCGTTGCATCTTGGATCAGGGCAAGTTTCCATCTTCACTAAAGTTAGCTCACGTTGTTCCAATTTTTAAAGGGGGAGATGAGTCGCTTCCCTGTAACTATAGACCGATTTCTCTCACTTCGAATATTGAGAAGTGTTTGAGAAGATCATGAAGTCCAAACTTGTTTGAATTTCTTGAAGTCAATGAAGTCCTTCAAACCCTCGAAAATCCAGGCAGGTTCGAAACAATGAAGCCCACATCTCTCGCCCCCTTTTGATTACGTAGGGATGTGTCGAGGTTTTGGCTATGGTATGAGTCAATAACAATAGCGTCGAAATAAGCGGAGCTGCTACACAAGAAAACAAAGGGTAGTGCTAGAAACCATAAAAAAGATAAGCTTTAAGAGCTCACTTTGAGACAGAAGTTCAATTGTTGGTTGAAAAAGTGGTGTCATTTTTACGTTTGACACATCCCTACTATACCGAAAGATGGCACTTGTTGCAAAGGGTACAAAAAACCAAACAAACTAAGGAGTCGATCCCTGCGATCGTATCCTGAATAAATTTAAGAAGCCAGCTTATTCCGCAAATCCTTTGATCAGCTTGAGATGTTAGAGAGAGGAAAGAATATCAAAATTCTTTTGTCATCATAATTGCAAATATTTAGTCACAGATGAGGAATCTAGCTACTTTTAGAGCCCACTTAAGATTATTTGCCATTTTGCTAATTATTAATCAACAGCAGACATTGCATAACAAAAAAGACACATTGCGTCAGATTATAGAACAGTAACATCTTTATTGCAGCTGGTTGGCACCAAGATAACAGAATCGGACTACTTTCACATATTCAATGCCCTTTCATCTATTCGATGTTGAATTGTCATTTACCTGTGCCTTGAGCTCTATTTACCTTTAACTGTATCTGTGCCCATATCCAATGGTTGGTATAATACTGCTTTTGCTGGGGTACCCTATTGATAGAGCATCTGCGGTCCAATTTGCGAATCCTGGTTCGTTCCCAGGGAAGCCAAGCCAATGCCTCTTTTGGTATTTGATTACAGCATGATTTGCTGCTTTAACAAGTTAAATGGGCGAACAGGCGGTCATTCCCGAGGGTTAGAAAATAATTAATGTCGGTTGTGACGCCGAAGCAGCACTATCCCTCAATTGGGACACCCGAAATCAGATGGCAGTCCGAGCAAGAGCGCTGCCAACTGACTTCATAAGAAACAAACAAACAACTGCTTGGCGGCTGGATTTTTTTCTCTTTTCTGTTTCTGTCATTGCAATATTTCAATCCTGCTCAGTCCTTCTCAATAGCGTCCCTTACCGAGAATATTGACCCTTTTTAAATCACTTTGATCCATCGGGCGGGACCTCTTAAGTACTTAAGGCCTGAATTCATAAGGAAACGCCAATTTTCCACACTTGTCATTGGTTCATGATTTCAATTATTTGGTTTAAGGTAAATCATCTATTAGACCACTTACATTGAAGAAACTGGCATTCTGTCATTCATTAAGTTTACTGGAATGCTTTCTGGAGATGAAAAGGGCCCCGAGCTGATAAAATTTGTTCGTTTGTTGATAACAAGATGTAATCACAGATTTTACATGTCACAAGTGCTGTGAAATCGTCTATTTGTAAGAGCACAATGTGCTAGTGCATATCACAGCTAGAAAGTTGTGAAGTTTGCTATCACACTCAAATGGATAAAAGCTAAAAGAGTTCTGAAGCTTAATCTGAACAGGGTCCCTGATTAAGTATTGAAAGGAAAAATTATGAAGAAAAAGAACAACCTAAACCGTCTTGTTCATCATACAATGAAGTCAAAGGGTACTTTAAAAGCATGTTTCAATGTAAAATTCCATAAAGAATGTTCATTAATTGATCAACATTGGTAAAATCATCATTATTAGACTAAAATAGGTAGTTATCACGTCGAGCCAAAATTACAGAAGCTTAATGGTTCCGATGTGCTGACGAGCTAAACTGGGTATTGCAAAGAAAACTAGATCGTGCCACATTCTCAAATTTCTGCTCGACATACAAACAACATATTTGCCATTGAAATCAAGTACTGGAGCCCTGAAGGGTGAGCACCGTTGGTTAGGGTTCAAAGTAGAGAGCTAGTCACAAGCCCGACAAGCCCTCTAGTTCAAAGTACTAATGTGATCATGGAGTCCATCAGGACTGGAGAGGAAGTCTTTTTGAAATCTCGCTAGAAGGTGTTGAGCGTTGCGTTGCCTCCCAAGCAGGTACTAGATTGTGAAGAAAGGTTTGACTAAGCACCATTTCAGCAGGCATCTGCCTGATTTCTAATTGCTCAAACATCTTCTAGCAAGATTTTGTATAGCTTTCCTTGCCAGGTCTGACGCCCTACATGATGTGATCAATCTGCCTCCTACAGGAGCTTGCAAACCATTACTGCCAAATTTCCTCCCGTTTTTATTTTCAGGCCGAACCCAGTCGCATTTTCTGATTCAAAATCCAAACACGGATCAAATTTGGCAGTGCTGGTTGAAAGTTTGTTGTTTTGACGGATTGCTCATATCAATAGTTCAAAGTACCAATGGCTAGATGCAAAAGTGGGGAAGTGATTCTTCTGTAGAGATGAAGGCTGGAATACTCATCTTCCACCACTCTTGGGTGACCTTGGCAATGTGTGAGGTTGCTCCATCGTTCTGGAAGGTATATGGCTTATTATTGTACAGGTCATCTGCGCAGGGCTTGAGGTCTTCCTCCTGGATGGATTTTATGTAAATTGTGACTCCCCTCTTCTTTGTTAATATCGGGAGACTTCCCCAAGGAACTGATGGTGGCCCAGACCATGATGCTCGTTGGCTACTGGGATCTGATCAGCTTCAGAGGAGATGCTTGATTGTGTTGTAGCAGAATACGGTAATATGGGCCTGCTGGAGTGCTAAAAGCTTTCCATTGAAAAAAAACAAGTTTGACATCATCCCAGACCTTAGCCAATTCAGGAGATTATCACTCCTCCTCATCCTCTTGGTCTTGGTGGCTTGGCTCAGTAGTTGACAATGTTGTAGCTAATATGGAATCATTTTTAGGTCCTCTTGTACTACCCTCTAAATTGCCGTCCTGCTACATCCACATTCTTGGCCATCTTCTCACACAACACCTTGGGTTTTGGCAATCCTGTCCCTCTCATTCTTGACCAACTGATAGGTTCAACTAGAGCCATTATAATAGAAGAGTACGCGCATGAGATTTTTGGTCCCAAACGTCGTTTCCATTGTTCTGTGGTTCTTCAGTTCACCCCCAAGGCGGCTTTTTCTGTGTTATGTATTGATTCATTATTGTTGAAATCAGCAAGAAATAAATCGTGTGCAAGATTTTTTAAATCTATAGTCTCTACGTCCGTAAAAAATACTAATTTAGCTGATCTGAAGGTTCATATTCACAATTGATGCAACCTTAGCCCTGGATTGGCAAAAGTGATGCATACATTTTGTTAGGGCATCGCTGTGAATGCAGCCGAAAGCAGGGTTCGTTATCAGAGATTGTCAACCTTCCGCCCGACTAATTTGTCTTAAAGACCTGAAAGACCAAATATTTTTTTTAAATGCACCCGATTCATTTTCTTGATACATGTGACAACAGTGAAGTAAATACATACACTGAAAAAGTCGCTTGGGGATGAACTGAAGAACCACAGTACAATGGAAACGACGTTTTGGGACCAAAAATCTCATACGCGTACTCTTCTAGTATGGGGACGTTTAGGCAAGCTCTGGCAGTTCGTTTGTTTGCTGGTACCATTGTCAGTGATGCAAGTTGGGGGCTTCAAGCACGTTTTGACAAGCTGACCCTTCTTTCACATTGCCTCTATGAGGAGAGGTCAGCTTCGTTGAAACCAGTTTGAAACGCCAATTTTGCATCACTGGCATTGGCAGGCAAGTTTGTTTGCTGGTACCAGCGCGTGCTCAAATGTCCGAATAGTGCCTCTAGTTCAACCACTTTTCTTGACCCTGTTGGCCTTTCGGCAGTTGAGCCTATCTCCTGGTATCGCCAATTTAATGTCCTCTTGTTGCACTAGGCGTTGGTCTCAAACTTTTAAAGGGTGATTAAGCCCTCTTTGCTCGCAAGAGGAAGAGTGCCGTCTATTGAGCGCAAGATGTAATTGATACTAGAAGACACCATGCACCTGGCCTTGGTGTCAAACTCTCAAATGGGGCCTAGAGATGGGTGTCTGGTAGTCTAAGAGAGCACGCCAAGCTGTCTTTGACTGATGGGTGAAGTCAAGCTTGTGAAGCCAGTGAAGCAAAACTACGGATTAAAAGTAGACCTCTGACCCAAGTGCCACCTAGAGCTTTGTTATTCTTATGAATAAACCTAGCATAACCCAGAAAGATAACATTACCAAAACAGAAACTGAGGATTCCTTGAAAAAGTAATGGCTTATTTTAATGCAACAATTCATAATGAAAGGTATATTTGGGAAAAACATGTTATTCTAGAAGAACTGGCTGTGAGGTCAATTGATGAATGAATTGATACATTAATGTGCTGTATGCTCTTTATGTTCTAACTGACATGTACGAGGGCTGTGTCACTTATACCGGTACTTTAGGAATAGCTCTTGAAATGTAAAAGATAGAGCAAACTTTATTTTTAGGATTTTTCGACATATTCACCTCCAATTTCAATGCACTTATTACATCTTTTAACCCAACTCTCAAACACAAATAACAGGCCATTCTCTGAGAGCTGTCTTATCACCCCCTGCACGGCCAATTCCAGCTCATTTTGAGACCCAAAACGATGACTTGCAAGGCTCTTCTTGATCTGGGGAAAAGCCCAGAAGTCGCATGGTGCCATATCTGGACTGTAAGGTGGATGCTCCAATAATTTGATCTTTTTCTTGGTCATGAAATCCTGGGTTTCTCTACTTGTATGCGGACGGGCATTGTCTTGGTGAAGAAGCCATCCATTTGCAATTTTTTCCGGTCTTTTCCGCTTGAGATGCCCTAAAAATCTTCTCAAGACTTGGCAGTAGTATGAGGAATTAACAGTGACACCTTGGGGAACATAATGCTGGTAAATTGGACCCTCATAGTCAAAGAAAAGAATGAACATGATCTTCTTGTCACTTTTGGTAGCCTTGGCTTTGACTGGGGCCTTGGAACCTTTTGGAAGCCACTGCTGACTTTGTGACCGCAACTCAGGTGTGTAAAAAGACATCCAAGACTCGTCACATGTGACAATTTGCTTTAAAAATGCCAAACCCTGTTCAAAATGTTGCCGGATGAAGTTCCGAGAAAACTCCAGATGCTTGGTTTTATGGTCGTCGGTGAGTAATCTTGGTACCCATCTGGCAGTCAATTTGCTGAGCTTTAAATCTTCAGTTAAAATTCGATGAACAGTTTTTTCACTAAGTTGGGACTTCAGAGCAATGTCTCTCACTGTTAAACGACAATCTTCTTTTATTATTTTTGCAACTTTTGCGATGTTCAAGTCATTTCGGACGAGAAATTTCTGATGCTTGCCCTGTCTAGACCGAAAATCCTCTCGTCCGGCTTTAAATTCACGATACCATGAAAAAACCCGATTACGTGATAGTCCAGCTTCTCCATAGGCCTCTTGTAAAAAATTGAAGCATTCCGTCGCAGTTTTGCCCGATTTTGCGAAAGATTTTATTGTTGCATATTGATCTTCCATTTTGTTTCCGGGTACTTTGGTAGGGGTAAGCTGAATGAATGAAAGAAATTTCAAATTTACAAGAAATCAGCTGAAATTTTGTTTGTGTATGCAAAAATGAAGTGATGCCATTCAAAAAGATCTTTCATTGCCTAATGACCATTTTTCAATATTTTAATTTTCATATGATCTATGACCTGAGTACCGGTTTAAGTGACATACCCCTCGTATCAAGGGAGACTTCCCCAAGGAACTGATGGTGGCCCAGACCATGATGCTGGTTGGCTACTGGGATCTGATCAGCTTCAGAGGAGATGCTTGATTGTGTTGTAGCAAGAATACGGTAATATGGGCCTGCTGGAGTGCTAAAAGCTTTCCATTGGAAAAAAACAAGTTTGACATCATCCCAGACCTTAGCCAATTCAGGAGATTATGACTCCTCCTCATCCTCTTGGTCTTGGTGGCTTGGCTCAGTAGTTGACAATGTTGTAGCTAATATGGAATCATTTTTAGGTCCTCTTGTACTACCCTCTAAATTGCCGTCCTGCTAACATCCACATTCTTGGCCATCTTTCTCACACAACACCTTGGGTTTTGGCAAATCCTGTCCCTCTCATTCTTGACCAACTGATAGGTTCAACTAGAACCATTATAATAGAAGAGTACGCGCATGAGATTTTTGGTCCCAAACGTCGTTTCCATTGTTCTGTGGTTCTTCAGTTCACCCCCAAGGCGGCTTTTTCTGTGTTATGTATTGAATTCATTATTGTTGAAATCAGCAAGAAAATAAATCGTGTGCAAGATTTTTTTAAATTCTATAGTCTCTACGTCCGTAAAAAATACTAATTTAGCTGATTCGGAAGGTTCATATTCACAATTGATGCAACCTTAGCCCTGGATTGGCAAAAGTGATGCATACATTTTGTTAGGCATCGCTGTGAATGCAGCCGGAAGCAGGGTTCCGTTATCAGAGATTGTCAACCTTCCGGCCCGACTAATTTGTCTTAAAGACCTGAAAGACCAAATATTTTTTTTAAATGCACCCGATTCATTTTCTTGATACATGTGACAACAGTGAAGTAAATACATAACACTGAAAAAGTCGCCTTGGGGATGAACTGAAGAACCACAGTACAATGGAAACGACGTTTTGGGACCAAAAATCTCATACGCGTACTCTTCTAGTATGGGGACGTTTAGGCAAGCTCTGGCAGGTTCGTTTGTTTGCTGGTACCATTGTCAGTGATGCAAGTTTGGGGCTTCAAGCACGTTTTTGACAAGCTGACCCTTCTTTCACATTGCTCTATGAGGAGAGGTCAGCTTCGTTGAAACCAGTTTGAAACGCCAATTTTGCATCACTGGCATTGGCAGGCAAGTTTGTTTGCTGGTACCAGCGCGTGCTCAAATGTCCGAATAGTGGCTCTAGGTTCAACCACTTTTCTTGACCCTGTTGGCCTTTCGGCAGTTGAGCCTATCTCCTGGTATCGCCAATTTAATGTCCTCTTGTTGCACAAGGCGTTGGTCTCAAACTTTTAAAGGGTGATTAAGCCCTCTTTGCTCGCAAGAGGAAGAGTGCCGTCTATTGAGCGCAAGATGTAATTGATACTAGAAGACACCATGCACCTGGCCTTGGTGTCAAACTCTCAAATGGGGCCTAGAGATGGGTGTCTTGTACTCTAAGAGAGCACGCCAAGCTGTCTTTGACTGATGGGTGAAGTCAAGCTTGTGAAGCCAGTGAAGCAAAACTACGGATTAAAAGTAGACCTCTGACCCAAGTGCCACCTAGGAGCTGTGTTATTCTTATGATATAACCTAGCATAACCCAGAAAGATAACATTACCAAAACAGAAACTGAGGATTCCTTGAAAAAGTAATGGCTTATTTTAATGCAACAATTCATAATGAAAGGTATCTTTGGGAAAAACATGTTATTCTAGAAGAACTGGCTGTGAGGTCAATTGATGAATGAATTGATACATTAATGTGCTGCATGCTCTTTATGTTCTATGATCATGTTTTGCATTTAGTACTTTTGTTAAAAGACCCAAAAATGTGGTCTTTGAAAATGAGACAAAAATGCCTTTAACAAAAAATAGTTAATGTCTCAAAGTTTCTCAATCTCCTTCTCACTTCATTTTTGCTCTTTTTGTTGAGAATTGATGTGGTTCATCTATCTTGGAAGTTGGGCACATGTAAGGTTTCGCTCAAGTCAGAAGGCGCCACTTTGCAGTCCCGAACTTTATTTCAGCTGTCGAATCTGGCTTCTATGCTTAAATCGACCCATAAGCAGTTCGAAGGGCGAGCTTTAATGCCAAGCGCGAAAACAAAGCCATCTGTTGACAAAATGATTTGGTATCATTGTCATGCCATTTTTGATTGTCTTATTTCAGAGATAGCTTCCACATTGCATTACTGCTCGACAGTCAAGTGATATAGATTCAATTTCAATTTCACTCACGTCCACTTGCCTGCGGCCCTTACGGAGAATCTGAACACTATTTTAAATACTTTGATCCATTACAAATTGGAGTCGATGTCCAGTCCAAGTATGATGGGAAAATCTGAAAAAATGACAATATATGTAAAAAAAAGAAAATGTTTTTGCCTACTCAGCTGAAAGAGACTTGATTCAAAGTTGAAGAATCGATCTGATTCGTTAGTAATGCAATTAGATCTCTTTCTGGTGATGTTAAAACTGCTATCTCATTGCCCAACTGGCTAGCAATTACAAATTTTGGGTTGGAATATGGAAGGAACATGCTGTCTCAGCACCAGCATGATTCAGTTGCGATGACTTCTTGACCCAACCACATGACACTGACTCCGTTTTTTTTTACTCCCATTCACACTCGCCCTCAAATTGAGCTTGCAACGTTCTCGTCTCGATGAATGTATTCCTCTAGATTAAACAACAAACAAACAAGATCTAAAAATGATTTCAGATCTCAGTGTGAAGGAGCTTTTTAAGGAGGGAGCTTTCGAATCATTTTTTTACATTCTGTCATTCAAATTATGGCTCATGGTTCTAATTGATTAAAGTGACAGTCTATGAATATTGACAGCAAAAGCAAATGGTATTGATGAATGTACTTAGAACTTTATTCGCTCCAGACTCTACAAAATAAGTTTTGCTTAGTCTGCCCTGACTCAATGTATGAAAAACAAATTTTCTACCGGCATTCCAACCCAAGTTGGACGCTGACATTTTCCGAACCAAGGTTTTTGCAATCAAAGTTCCCTTTTACATACAGGTAAAATCTGGACAAAATACCCTTCGAATGAGATGGATACCGCCAGTAATTTATCCTTTCGGACAAAATGGAGAGGTAAATGCTGTTTGGAACTATGAGCAGCGTTAGCCGAGAACTGTTCAAAGCGATCATTTAATTAATAAGCTTTCGGTTCAAATAATGAAAGACTTTGAGCCTCCCTCAAAAATGGCTCAAAAGTTAAAAGATGCATTTTTAAGGTGAATCACCTCTTTCGCCGATGCTTGTTCATGTGTATCCCATTCATTGCGGTCTTACCGTCGTAGATGAATAGGTCGATGTGGCAATCTTGTCAAACATGTGCCAACGGATACATCGCAAAGGATTATGTAAACTGCTCAAGAAGTGGACCAAAATTGTTTTAGCACCCGCTTCTCATGGGATGTTTTCTCACTCTTTCAAGCTGAATTTGCACCGAGGGATGTGTCAGGGAACTCAAAGGCACCGATTCGATTTCCAGTCGTGCCAGTGTGTGTAAATACTCGCACTTCTTAAGTTCAAGTGGAAAAAATCCGGATATCGAGAAATCAGCTCTTGCTGGCAACATCATCATGTGACTGGATCGTACGACTCCGAAGACATCATCCTGATTCGTGGACGATATCTTCAACTCCATTCAATGAGGGGGTTTTCGCATCTCGTGAGCCATAAATGAGAATGACAAGCTGGGGATGTTTTGGGAAATACCCTCAAAAGGTAGTTCCAATTTTCTAGAAAGCTTCTCTAGACTGTCATTGTCTTGAAGGGCTCATCCATGCAGCTTTTCGCATCTCGTGAGCCATAAATGAGAATGACAAGCTGGGGATGTTTTGGGAAATACCCTCAAAAGGTAGTTCCAATTTTCTAGAAAGCTTCTCTAGACTGTCATTGTCTTGAAGGGCTCATCCATGCAGCTTTTACTAACTAACCATCGGGTAAGTCTGGAACTCAGGTAAATCTGGCTCGCTTTTGAGCAGTTTCATTGTGAAGTCTGGATCTGAAATTTATTCTGATGTAGAGTAGAAATTAATGAGAAAGAGAGGAACCACAATCGGCGTTGGGACTAACCTCCCAGTAAAATCTAATACTTGATTTCACGTGAAGATCTTGGCAAATCTGAGTCCAACGTTTTTTAAAGCGAAGGAGTGAATCTTAGATCGAGAAAAGATCGTACTGTGCAGCATAAGTTGGAACTTTTCTCGATCTACGTTTATTTACTCCTTGGCTTTAAAAAACTGGGCTCTGATTTGCAGTGTTAGCATTTTGGAGGGCGAACAGAAGTGACGAAAGAACAAAACCTGTTTCACCAAACCTTTGAAATAAGATCGCCATTTTATTTTCCGCATGAGCCACAAACTTGTATTGACTAATGATTTATTTCAAATTGTAGGATAAGTTTGAGATTCAAGATTGGTAATGATTAAGGATATGCATTGTAAAAGAAAAAGCTTGCACTTCAAATGACTTGATTGTTATAAAGCATTCAGAGCAAAAATAATGGCCACTACAAATCAGATTGAATTGGACCTCTAGTAATGAAGTAAGGAAAAACCCTAATCTATTTTGAAATAACTAAAGCATGCTAATGAATTTTATGTGCTAAGGTGTATTATTAATGAATATTAGATCATTGCTGAATGGAATTCTCCGAAACATGACGCTTTTTTTTTACCGACACGAGTCTGAGTCCTTCATTTTTTTCGAACGTCCCTACCTCTACTGGGAGTGGGATCCCCATTAGTTTAAGAAGTAAGAAAAGAGTTTTGATTCGTATTTGAATTAGCTTATGAAAAATCAAAGCACCTCTTTAGATAATCCTTTTTTGGCACCAGTCGCAATCAACATTCGTTTTTAATTCATTTGCCATTACACTCCGTCTAATAAAATTTATATTCCATTTTCATTTATCAACTGCATCCTCTATCCAGCCTCCAGCTCATCAAAATTTTCATAATATTATCTGAAATCCTGACTTCCTGTCAATTCAATCGACATGTGACTGGACCACAAAACTGGCATTTCAAGTGATTGTCGAGCAAACGTATGGACGGTTTCAAGTTGGTGTCTTCAATCTTAGAAACTACGGCCATCCATAATACGTTGGTATTAAAATCATATTCGACTATCTCAATGAACTTATGTGATGTTGGGTGGTCGTTATGCAGTTCTAGCAATAGACAACAACTTCAACCAAGCCACTTGAGGCATTTTTTTTAATCCTTTTGAAATCCCTCGGAGGCTCCCATGTGTAACTCAATGTTCTAGTCCAAGACAGAATCCATTACTTTTTTTAAAGGGATCAATGTTGTAGTCTAATGCTGTTACAAGTGAAAACCCTTGACCACTCTGAATTACATTTAATCCAAGATTAGTCCGACTAATTTGGCTTTTTAAACGAGTCACTGTGTAAGAAAGTAGTTCTTTAGACGGTAAATGGCAATAGTTTCTGAAACTGATCGTCCGAGCAGTTTTGTGCATTTCTTTTTCCAGAATCGTTTCGTTTGATGCATTCGAGTTCGACACCAAGCTTGAAAATCCAAGTGCTCACGCCAGTCTGGCTCTTGCCGAGCTTGGATGGCACTAGTTTGAACTTTACTTTTAGTTGACTTTTGGGTCTAAAGACAGAATATAGGCAAGCAAGGGTAGGAGGCTAGATATGGATTAATCAATACAATATTTCATCTTTATTCTAAGAAGAAAATTAATTCAGTTTTTGGTAGGGTTTTCGCAAACACTTTTCAACGACCACACTGGATGGAATCGCCACAGAATGAACAATCATAATTTGTCTATTTGTTAACGCTTAAATTTGACAAAAGAATGTTGTTTCAAGAAATTTGAGTGGGCAGACGAATTTAGCCGTTGTATGTGGTTTTATCTGGCGTGTCAGCCAAAAGTTCTGAGCTGAAATATGTTGCAGGAGCAACAACGTCTAATAATTCCTTACAAATATCAAATGGAAGCAAGATAGATAAGCAATGAAGGAGACCGAGAAAGAGGAGAAAAAGATTTCATTTAATGTTTTTAGAACGTTCTTTGGTATTTAGCCCTCAAAAAGTTTCATCAGCATTTTCTTTCAAGCGCAGTCTTTATCGATCTTTGGATCCAATTTGAACGATCTGCATTGAAGCTAATTCGTTTTACTTTAGTGAATTAAGAATATGTATTGCATGCTCGTGATCCATGAAACCCCATGAAACCCACCACAACTCACCCAAGGTCATTGCTCCGATAAACATTCGATTCCAGCACATCTTCGTCGAGAAAATGAGGTTCATTTACATGAGGAGTCGTACAACGCTTAAAACCAACAGAAGTGTGCCCATTCAGCGTTGCCAACCATTTCTTTTCCTTCGTTTTTGCTCGTACAGGGTCCTTCAAATGTTCATAGATATAATGAGCGAGTCTTGTCAATGGATATAAAATCAAAGTTCATATTTATTGGAAAGGCCAACGCGTTGAGTCATTCAAGATCTAACCATTCAGCAAGTTCGCCTACCCAATTTCATGAAGACATAAATAATGGGCTAACTTTTCCAAACTCTCTAAATGTATATTTTTATTACAAAATTGTTACAATTACATCTTTTATTACCTTGGGTTTGAATTATTTCTATACTACCCCCCTCCCCCCCTTTACTTTGAAAAAATGTGCCAGGTTTTTGCATGCACAAATGCAGACTTTAAATATTTTTGATGCACCCTGTGTTTGTCACTTGCGCTCATTTTCTTAAAGCCCCCTTGTGAGACTTCATTTGTTCGAGTGTTGTGGGCATTGCTCATTATAGGTATATAGACAGATGAAGGGAGGCGTAAGGAGAAACAAGCAGTGGAGCCAGGCCCAACAACATCCACGTAATGACGATTTGAGCCAATTCCAACCATTCCAAAGCGAAGACGACACGGATTGGCATTTGAGGCGCGTTTTACCCCCGACTGTTTTATGAGAAACGTCGTTACAGATTGGGGAAAATCCTTGAAAAATTTGCTCATGAAATTACCTTTTGTTGCCTCTTCCCATTCCCATCTCCCATCCACGGTCACAGTTCTCCACTTCCATCCAAAGAGACCCTTTCGGTGAAGCAGATCTCATCAAAAGACCCTCAATAATTAGCTGATCACTCACAATTACTACAATCTATCTACAGATTCTTACACGTTTGCAGACGTGTCAACCCTTCAACCCTTGAACCATGGATCACTCTCCCGTACATTTTAAGGCGAAATATGACGGCTGGTATGCCAATGTATGGGTAATGAGGAGGCTGTAAGGATCATTTACGCTTTGAAATGATTCACCTTTTCCTTCCCCCATGTAGTCCCTCCATCAGATCACCATCTATTGCCTCTCCACGAGGCCGATTTTCTCCTTGCCTTTGAAGCGTGCGCAACAGTTTAGAGCGGGGCATGCTCTTCCATCGGTTAATTGCCAAAGTAAATACCCATCACTACAGCTTGGGTACTTGGACAGACAGTGCCACAGCTAAGAGTGAATTGGTATGTGGTATAGTTTAGATGTCTTGTGGCTGGTAGGACTACATATGCGACCACGTCATACATTATTTGTTGCGACTTGATGACAAGACAACGAGCTTGCTGTTTTTTATTTTTTATTTTTCAATGTTTATCAATCGCCAAAGGTTTGCTCACGATGGGGAGAAAATGTCTCTGAGGCCAGTTCAGTTAACTTTGTCCTTTACGTGGATTAAAAAATATGTAATAATAAGCTTTGAAGCACGGTTTTTGTTTCCATAAATTTGACAAAAATGTACATATGAGCGTGTTGCAGGTTACAACAAAAATAACATACTTGATCAACCAACAAGTTGGTATTAGGCGGTCTAAGAAACATAAGGCTGGTCATGGATTTTGGACATTGTTTTGATATGAATGTATAACATAAATGTGTAACGAAGTGTATTCATGAGGATTGTAAAACACATTTACAATTATTCTATTTTCAGTAAGTTTCAAGTGACATAATATAGCACTTTGAGCCAGTTTTAAAACCTACAATAAATAGAAAAATCATTTTTCATTTTTTTATATCGAAAATCGTTATGATTTGTTTTGGGAAATTAATGGGGCATTTAAGGGCTTAAACCGATGAAAAATGGACCATTAAATTCCTTGTACTGTAACTAAGTAACAGTTTAATATTCCATATCACAATTTCTAAGTAAGTGCTAACTAAGTGTGATTCCAATTTCATTGAATCTGTTTTTGGAAATTAAAATTTTGAAAGTGTTTTTAATACTAATAATAATAACAATCTTTATTGCGACTATTGGTCATGTCGTAAAAGTAACTATGAAATAGAATATGATGTAGAGGCATTATGCAAAGGTTGTTGATAAAGCGAGAAAAGTGTCAAGCATGTAAGTTCTTTATATGGACTAGAATACCATAAATTAATAAAACCAAAGTGTTTCCAACTACGTTCTAAGCTAGAAAAATGCCAAGATTTGTTTGGATATTTCCCTCAAAACTTTAAAAGGTATTTTTACCATTGTGTCGCCTTAGATCCGAAGGCAGAAGGTTGTAGAGTCTGGGAGCACTATTTACTTTAAAGGTTATTTTTTAAATTGTCTTGACTAATTGATATTGGATTTGATACCATTGGTCCAACTTCAGTTTTCTAATGACCACAAATAGCTTAAACAGGGTAAGAGAGTGTTAAAAGTATAATGCACCACTGCCATGGTTATGCCAATGTTGATGGTTTTATTTCATTAATGTACAATGATGATTCCCAAATCCACACATTTAGATCGAGAAAGGCCCTCTCCTGTCTCGAGCTGAGTGCGATTGACTTTCTGAGGCGTTCCATCAGGCTTTGTTGCATTGTGTTGCTCCTCGTGGGGTTGGATTGGCAACCCGTCGAGAATGTACGTATGATAGGAGCTGGCTGGCGTAAGTACTTGGGGAAAATGGGCTCATATCCATCCGCATTGACTGTACTTGCTCCGTCCAACACACATGGTGGTCGGGCCCCAAGGAGGCAAGAAACTCCACAATTGCAAAACTAGGCAGTCACTCAAGGCCATTGCGGTGAGTACCGAGTAGTGCTCGTACAAACTTTGGGGCGGAAACCTCGGGATGATGCGAAATGGCAAAGAGCAACCAACCATTCACCGTCTTCAACACCATTCAGTGTCTCGATTTCCTTCCTGTCATTTCCTCAAACCCCTACAGGTCAACAATGGGACATTTTAACGCAGAGTTACAACCAACATTGCGTTTTAATCCCTTCAAGGGGGAAACATCCCTGTCAAGGATCTCTACCGTACTTGAGAGAAGCAAACAATAATCTCTTGAGTTCTTCGGGCTGGTTTGAACTAATACTCGGGACCTGAACATTTAAAATGCGTGGAAGCGAAAAATCTTATTTATCAATCAGTTACTTGTGTAAGATGTAGAATGGAAAATCATCAGTCATTTCGAAGCACTTGATGAATTGATGATTGTCGCGTTTGAAGAGGAATGGCCTTCTTAAACAGCTAGTATTAGTTAGAATCAGAAGGGTGTTTATTTGACAAAAGTATTTGTCATCGGTAATTGTCACAAAGGCCAATAAAACTCTGCTTTTGTAATTTTGCGAGACATTGATTGAATTAAGTTGATGGACAGTGAATTGAGGCTTTTGAGGGAAAGTCACATTTTTGTTTCCATGCTTACTGCATAAATTTGGGTTAGATTTCAATGTCGTTTTTACTATCATGACCATTTTTCCGACTGTTTTGTCATTAATTACTAGTGATGGGACGAGTCCTCCGATTTTTTGACTTTTTGCCGGACTCGAGTCTTTCAATTGAGTCAAGTCAAAAAAAAGACTCGTCTTGCAAAATCCATACTTTGTTCTGACGAGTCCTTTTTAAAGGACTCGGCTCTGGCTAATTCCTCCGAAATCAAGAAAAGGACTCGAGTGCGCTCGGACTCGAGTCCGGACTCGTCCCAGTACTACTAATTAATCAAAAGTGTGCTTTGAAGACACCTTAAAATATATATCTGTAAGAGTTTATGAATCATCCTATATTGGGTCACTTGTTTCCTTATTCATTTTAATTTCGTGCCTACACACAAGGGAGTGTTTCAAATCTTTTTTTTTTGGACTGGTTGTATCAATTTCAAGGAGAGCAAGATGGCCACAAGAATTGAACGGTAAATATTGGTAGCCAAGATTAAGTTTATGCAAAATATGAAATGTATCTCGTCTCATTAGTCCAAGTGACCTACACATCTTAGTTTGAAATATTTTAAAAAAATGTTTCTTTATCAATGATAGCATTGCACGATATTTGTTTATCCACGACCCAGCAAAATTGAAATCTTGAGAATGTTTTACTCTAGCAATTAAGCGACAAATCGCCTGCATTATTCGTCAATATTCTTCAAGCTACCAATAGATTAAACAACAAGATAAAGTTGAAAAAAGAATAATAGAAAACTGACTCCTTGTGCTAATTCAGTGGATCTCGTTTGCATCCTGGCTTAGAAAATCATCTGCTGAATGAGTATTTGTGCGGGTTTTTCGGCTCAAACTGTCGTCATCACAATGTTTTGTGCCAAGAAGCGAGTCAAAATCAACTTCCAATTTTGGCAAAATTTACTGACATTTTAGCTCTCATGAATTTCTTTCTGAGATTTTTTAGAGCTACGATGTTCAAAGTAAGTAAGTTGTTACCCAAAAGATATATGTTTTTGGGATTGAAATTGTGGAATGTTTCTAAAAAGATTTGCAACTTTTCACTGTTGAACGAGCAATCAGTTTAATATTGTTCGTCCTTTTGCAAGATGTAAATCGTTTTTAGTGCCCTATAGACGTTCTTAACTTCGAACAATATTCTAAAAAGCACTATTAAAAGCAAGCCAAGGCGCAAAAAAAAACTTTCCTTTTTGTAAGCGCTATTTTGTATATTTCATTAATCGTACTTTATATAAAATTTGACATTTCTATTTTGAATAGAATACGTTGATAATCTTGTTGACGCTTCCAGTTTCAAAGAAAGCAAAGAAATCAATCAAAATTCAAATAAAATTAAAAAAATACACGATCTCAAGAACCAAACATAACCAAAATTTCCTCTATATATAGCCATATTGGCATTACCTCGAAATCTGTCTCGTATTCTCTTTTTTCGAATTTCTTTTGTTCCAGAACATCATTTGATAGGATCTCTCTGCACGGCGACAATTCATGTTGATGCTTCATGTGGCATGTCTTCGTACTACGATATGCATGCACCATTCCCTTCAGACGACCAAACTTGGGAAGATCGAGAAAGAGTGTGTAATGTGACCTCAAGTCAAGACTTGAATCAGATGGAAGTGGTGGTGGTGGTGGTGGTACTTTTCATGCTAAAACACTTCCCTGTCGCCTCGGTGGTTTCTCTTGCTCCTCCGTCAATGGGGAAAGAAGATGATTCCCAAGTCGGCGGAGATCCTCGGCCAAGATTGGCAAACCGATCTGTCCACCACCCTGCCAACGAGAGCGAGAACAGACGGCGATTGCTAGTCTGTCCTATTAGCTTCTACCATGAAACAACAACAATGACAACAACAACAACAACGTCGTCGTCGACCCCGATGCTTGGCGAATGAAACGAATGAAGCCGAATAGAGCGACAAGAAGAAAGAGGAGATGGAGAATGAGAATGAGGAGGAGGAGGAGGAGGAGGAGGAGAGGATGCGATCGAACGAGGAAGATGGGAAGAGAAACAGAGGGGAAATTAGGCAAGTTCTAAAATGTCAAGGAAAAATTTGAATGTGAAATTATTTTCGAATGCCTCGATGGCACGACGTTGTCGTTGTCTTGTTGCCTTTGAGTTACTCGCTCGCTCCTCGATGATGGTATTTTTTTCTAGGTCGCTTTGGAGGACGTTTGAGGGTGGCTCATGATTAGGTGTGACCTATGGAATCATGATAGCCTGATTTTCGAGAATACGCACTACATCTCAGGGTCTTCTCTGTCGATGGTTTCGGAAACAAACGTTTGTTTCGAGTTTCTCCTCTGGACCAACGACAAGATTTATATTTGGATGGAGTAAAGAAACCGGCACTTTTCTCTCCAAGTCCAGAATCAAGGAGGAGAAAATGCTCCACATTAATGGTGGAATATTGTGGTTTTCAAGGCGATGATGATGATCATTCTTGAGGACGGATACTGCCAAATTTCGATCATCGTGGAAACCGGGTGTTGTTGCTGTGGTTAATCTGTTATATATTGAAGACGATGGCGGAGGTGGCGGCTTCCTTCAATGCCCCTAAAAAACTAGAATCATGATGTTTTCTCGTTTAGTCACGGCGTACGTAACTCACGCTTCAAGATCCATATTTTTCCCGTCGAAAAAGCCCTTAGCCGTTGGTTTGGCCTTGGCCAACCTTCAGATTTCCATAAAGAGCCATCATTTCAGGTAAATGATAGAGACTCGCACGTGGAGCCAACGTGGACGTGAAAGAGGTGTTGCCATTGTCACACTCCATATCCATTGCCAAATGATAATGAGAGGGAATTGAAGCAAACATGAGTGCGTTTTCCGCATTGTACGTAAATACTGTAAAGTGCGTATGCAGAGTAGTCAGAGTGAAAAATGATTCTGCCAAGCATCAAGTTCAACCAAACCTTACGATTAAATTTCTGGCATTCGCACCAGATCTGTTCAAGGTCCTTGTGGATTTCACAATACTGACCAGCATTCCACAGGCTCTTCAGAAACGGTATCAAACCAAAGATGTGATGGCACATGTCTACTAACTTCACCGTCTTTAGCCTGCTTTAACTCTCGCCACTCTGCATATCCGATTTGTTTGGGAAGAAACAGACATGCTTGGACCTCGTAAAACCAGGACAAAGAGCTAGCTTGTAACTGTACCATTCATACGACATCAATTATCGTTCGATTTCACTTCTTAGATTTTATGAAATACTACCGAATCATGATGAAGTATTGTAGATCTGAGCCGTCTATGTTCCAATGCTGCAAGTAGTGCGAAAGTTGACCACATTGTTAATCACGTGGACAAAATTCAATACAAGGAAATGATGTTTCTCGTGAATTTCGTATATTTAATCAGGTTGGCTGGCTGATACTTTGCCGAGCTCTGCCAAACGCATGAACAACTCTTTTCGCTCTCGCATTTAAGCAATTCGGCACAGAATGATGAAAGTATGGTCTAATTTGTAAGAACAAAAAAAGGATTACGAGAAGGGAGACTTTCTTTCCATTGACTGTATCAAGGTGTTTTGTTGAAGGAAGTGCGTTTGGGAACCATTTGTTCCTTAGTATACCATTTTTTATTATTGAATAAGGAATCTCCGAAAAAATACAAGAAACATTACCCCGAAAACGTAAAATGAAGAGTCACTAAAACTGCCCAAATAATAAATGAAAATTTTCAAAATATTTCCTGTTTCAAAAATGTAGACTAAAATCGATAAAATCTTCTAGTCAAATATACTTATACTCAAAACTACTAAAATGAAATCCTCAGCAACATCAAACGTAAGGTTTTTAGTCTTTTATATCATTTTAGTAGTACCCTCAATGATCCACCAACAAATCATATTCTGCAGATCTGGCTTGCCGCTGAATATATGTAGGTTTAATATTGTTCAAAGACTCAAAAAGCCCGATCTGAACCCTGTTAACGAATCAATGCCTGTATGCGTATTCATTATGAATACTAAAAGGAATCAATTTGAGCAATGAAAGAATCCGAGAAAGAAAAAGGGAAGACTTTACTTTTCCATCTAACCGAGATTTCCACATGCTTGAGGGTGCTCTCAGAGGTATGCTGTGTCTCAATTGATCAAAAAAGCCTTTTTGTTTTAGATTTGGATCTTATTCTTTAAGCGTTTGGTACTAACGAATACGGAATATTTTCAAACACATTTTAAAGCAAAACTACATGTACTAAACAAGCCATCAAGGTGGCTCTACCAAGTTCATATTAGCAAATGGCGAACACATGAGACATGAGGTTTCCTATCCCTTTTTGTCGACGTCCATTGTGGAATACAAAAAATGCATGGGCCGCATATTCCGTACGGTAGCGATTATGCTCAATGTACGTATACATATGCTTTCGGCCACAACTGACGCCAGCCAAACCCTGAAGCGACGAAATGAATTAGAAAATTCCTGGGCTGTCCTTGTTGGCGCACCCTTCACTCCATCCAATGAGCCTCATTTATTCCTACCAATCTTGGGAACTTCGTCACCTGGTCTGGGCCATATCAAACATCGTTGGAAATTCAATACCATCTCCGTTCTGTCTCTGATCGATAATTCAACCAATGCTTGCTTGTCATGTGCCTACCAAGGGATTGCACGACTATATTTTCAGCCCAGATCGGAATAAAATTTGGGTAATCCACTAATCAGATTCATTCTACCTGACGTCTAGTCCACTTGGCTGATTGTTGGGATCGAAAGTGACCGTGAAATGGGAAACCATGGCATCTGCGGGACCATGGCATCGGTGGTTCTAATCACATTTTCTCGTCCACGAGTTTGATTCAAAACGACACTTCCCAAAATGATACGTATTCTGAGCGGTGGAGACTAGATTTCGTATTAAAATATAGTGAGTGGATAAGATGCATGGCCGTGATGAGAGTGGATTAACCTCTTGTCAGGTTACTAAGTGCATTGTTCCCGACAGATGGTTACTGGTCGGTCGTGTGTATGTTCACCAAATGGATCTGTCGTAATTGCACATTAATCATTCATCTTGCGGTGGTGTCTTCATTGGAATAATTTGACTCGACTGATCATTGAAACGAGGATGAGGACATCTCCCTCTCTTGTGGAGTACTTGTTCTGGGATGATTAAAGAGATCACAGTCTGGAATATTCCTATCGACCGAAGAGGTTTCTCAGGAAAAACTGACCAGTCAATGTTTTCGATTGGTTCTGTTTTGTTAAGATTGAACGCTTTCAACTAGAGCAATTTTTTTAAGTTTCTACAATGGAAAGGTGTGGCTAATAATAAGGTGTTTGCCTTGTTCCAGGAAAACAGTTATTATCTCGTAAAAATTACTGCACGTGTTTGCGATTCTTTCTTGCTAAAAAGATTCAAAGCATACACTAATCATCAATTTCTGCATCCGCCGACAAATACGGAAGAAAGACTGATTAATGGAACACCTGTATAACCTCCACTACATATTAAATCATGAAACACATGATTAAATCAACTCTACTTTGGACCAAATATTTCACAAAATATGACTTGACTTGCAGAGAAATCATGTCCAAGCAAAGGTTAAAAACCAACAAATATTGTTGAAAAAAAAACTTCCAGTGACGAAATTAAAATATTAAAGAAAAATGAATGAATCCGTTTGCAAATCCTTAAAATTTATTCGTTCTTGGTTCCTTTTTCGGACCCCCAAAGAGGGCTGTTTTGCAGCACCTGTTGGAAATTTGAAGCTTTTGGAGCAACTTTGACGGATTATGCCGAAATCTGAAACATTGAAATGACTGCATTAAAAATGAAAGCCGCGAGCAGGTAATGACTACCATCTACATCATTTTGCCTGTTGTCGAATTTCTCACTGAAAGTTACTACCACCAAAGCTATGACCTTTCAAATATTTAATATTGCTTGTGCTTTGCGATGGGGTGGGTGCAAGTACTTTCTTTATCTGCAATCACCATATTTCCTGGCTATATTATAACAATAACATTATAATGAAATGAGTCAAAGATACTGAAATATAAAGACTAATTGTATCGGATGACGTCAATACATATCTAATGATCAATCGATTTCTCATTTGGGACACAGAGACTCGAAATATAATCCGTTCTTTTTATCGATCATCATCATCTATTTTTATTAGCGCTGGAGCACTTAACTTTAGATTGAAATATGAACATATGTCTCGTCACTTTAAACTAGGTATAAAGGCGAGCTAAAGCAATATTTAAGCTGACTGACTTTTTCGTTCACGTCATGATTTCATCATCCAAGCCTTTATTTCTCCGCGTATTGTCATAATCCTTTAACTTAAAAGGAAACAATATTATCCACCATACTCTGCGCTTGAGCTACATATTCATGATTTGTACATCCCCAAGCAATTACTTCAAGGCTTTGAGACTAAATTTCTGTACGTACATACTTTGTCTTACCAGAAAGTCCAATGACATTGTGGATTAGCAAAGAACGTTTATGAAAACCGTTCGTACATAATTATCTGGCATTGCGTCACAATCGAGACCTCGGAAGGTTGGCCACGAATTCTGTTTTTTTTTCTTCTCCATTTTGTTTATTTGTTTTGCTGGCCCTTCTTGTAATGCGTTCAATCCAAAGCTTTAGTTCCATTTATTTCCCTCTATAATCTGGTCGAATTTGAACAATTGGAACGGAGCAGAGTAAATAGGATAAGGATGCCCGATTGGATGAAGTTGGCCCGAGTCAAAGAGATTACAAAATGGGTTGGCTTTAATATCCTGATTCATCATCTTGTCTATTTCCACTGCCATTCAAAGGAGGAAGTACTTCTCTTATGTTTCTTTAGCCTGACATGAATGGGTCTTGTTGCTTTGAAACAGAAACACAAAATATTGCCCAAAGAACAATCATTTGGATTGGGTGGTTCAGTTAAATCTTATTTGAGTCTGGCAAAAACAAGGGAAAGATTATTTTTATGCGTTGATGAGCCATTCGCAAAATGCATCCAAAATGAGCAATAATTTGTCCCATTGGGTAAACGACCATCAGTTGTCAAAATTTGACGATCTTTGAATGGTCAAAAGTGGAGCTTGAATTTAATCAATCAAAATCTAACCAATCAAATGACTGGAGCATCACAAAATCGCACAAATATCTTTTATTAAGTTCATAAGAATACAGTTTAAAGGACTAGACTACCATTCCATTTTTGGCCTGTCAAAGGTGAAATGGTTTACAAACAGGATTCAAACTTAAATGAATTCCAACCGCTGATCGCTCAATTCTTGCACTACTCGTGGTTCTTAGAAACTACTCTATGGTGGTATCCCGTGAACCTCCTTTGATCTGGGTTGTTATTGCTTGATAGCAAGCAACCCAGTATCGCACCCAAGAAATGAGATTTAAGCCCACATCAAATGTTATCACCCATAGATCTTGAGACCTACTGAATTAGTTCAAAACAAAGTCCAAAGCGGGGTTTTGACCACATTGCCATGGAAACTTGACGGCTCATTTATCACATACGTAGTCTTTTAGTCTTTTGCAACCATGAGTTGAATTCATCTGGACAGAGGAAGAGATATTGAACTTATAGCTTAAAGTACCTAATCAACGAATGTATGGACAAGGATCGTGGAATATCCTTTTCCCCGGAGTGAAGATCAAAAGGACTTTGCATGTGATGAATTACGAGACCAAGAAGGATTGCTAAGGTTGGATCCATGTTGAATAACATCCCTTTTGTTGTCAAGGAACGAGTAACGGAAGAGCTGTAATGAGAATATGTTTTGCCTTGAACACATTTCTCATAAACATTTGATACGATCTTTCTTTCTAGAGAAAAGACTGCAATCTGCAGCTATCGTACACAAATATAGGTATATGTCTGGTTAACGTTGTGTTAAAGGCTTGGTTAGCAAAAAAAGGTAGAGTCAAACTCTTAGTATGGATTTAGTATGGGCTGTTTTGGATCTTAGGGTGTGAAGGATTCTTGTTAATCTTGACAGGTAGGCCTACATTGATCGATACCTGTCATAGATGTGAGAACCCAAAATTGCCCAACTTAAGGGTGAATGAATCGAAATGCAGACTTTCACCTCTCATTTTCACAATGCAATAAAGATCCCATAACATGTGGGTAAGGACGGGATGCGAACCTATGGCAGTGTTTACGACACCCCGAGATTCTCCCAATGATAATTGGGTTAATGAGGCGAGAAATGAAAATATGTTTATCCTCGAGATATTTCCATCCGACGAAAGATCGATTTGAACATGAACCCTCCTGTTTATTTGAAGACACTTGGCAATTCCAGGAAGATGGGTGTAGCACAGTTGGTTAACGCGCGACCGGGCTTTGCTTGGGTTCATGGGTTCGATCCCAGGTCTCCTCCCATGCTTCAGTGGTTTATATCCCTCGAACGGCAGTCCTCGAACCCAAAATGGGACATCCCAATTTATATCGAAAAAACTTGTCAAATAATAATCCAACTCGCAATAAAGATCTAAAAAAAATATTTTTCAAATCGGTCTTAAAACCGAAAAAGGCCAAAGAAGCTGCTTGGTTCCATGTTTGTAAATCTATTTTCATCTATTCCTTGAAGGAACGGCTTGTTACCATCATAAATCAGATCCTCACAACTACCAAACCTCTTTCAGTCAATGTCCAGATGATTGTTTTGTTAGAGTATGAGTATACTCTTTGTACAGATGAGAAGCTAGTTTTAATTGTCTCAAGAACATTTAGCATTCCGTTCGGCGTTATTCCTTTGAGTGGAAGAACATGACAAAATCGCACCGAGGAATAGCAAAGAAAGGGCATCACTTTGGATTACAGATACCGTGCCTCATCCACTGAACCCTGTCGTGCTTTATTCTAATCCAGCTGCCGCCGTCATGATGCCATCCATGAATTACGGGACAGGAAAAAAAACGTGCCGAATTCCTCCAATCGTTCATAATGAGTTGGATAAACATTATAACAGGAAGGAAGGAAGGAAGCCAATGGCAAGAAAAGAGCCACTAAAATGGCTCCATTGTCTTACAAAGCGATTGTGTCCAGTCACCAAGAAAACAAAAAAAAATATTGCAACACGAACACCATTCAATGATTGGAAAGAAACATTGACAACGTATACGAATATGCCTGTTTATCGCTATTCGCAGGTGCTTGTTCCGTTTACTTGTTTTAAAAGTCTCGCACAACAAGGCCTTAATTTCTCCCACATGGCAATTCGATCCCAATTACCAATACTCATATCCTGCCCAGGACCATCCATATCAGGATGCTGTATCAAGATCCAGGATGATGCCCGCCTTACCCTACCGTAGTGCATACGTACCTACCACTCAAATCAAACCTCAGACGCATTGACATACCTCTCAGCCATGCGTACAAACACTTGTACCAATCCAGATGATTTGCTGAAAGGTGGCGTGTCCTCTTTCTGATGCTCCCTATGATCTTGCGCTCATCGAGCAAGGATCAATATTTCCCTCTCGTGCTCCGCTTCGAGCAGCTTGGGGAGTTAGAGCCTGTCTCTGTCCTATCTGGCGCTTCACAGGCAACCGGTTACTTGGTTGGGTGGGTTGGTGGGTTGGTTGGTGGTTTGGTTGGTGGTTTGGTTGAATCGAGTAGCGCAGGGTGACTTCGGATGGAACCAGCTAGTGCGAAGCTAGCGCGCTAAAGTGGCGCACGTTCAACCCCCAGTGAATGTATGTAGAAGGCATGCAAGTTGAGGCTTTTAGACACTCGTAGATACATACACACACACACGCACACTCTCATGCCTGTGGATGGTTATAGTCCTCGATCGAGAGAGTTAAAATCAAAGCTTTGGAAGAGAGCGAAGAACACCGAAGAAGCAGCATCGGTTGAGTGGCGCTTGCCCGAGTGAGGATATTTCAGTTGCCATCCGCACCTCAATATTGTCACTTCTCCATGTCGTTGGCAATACTAGAAGGTTTATTTATTTGAGGAGCTCTTATTTATTCTCTTCTTTCCTCTTGCTCCGATTCCTCTTTGTCTCTTCCTTTCTTCTGTTCCATTTCAACGGCCTCTTGAGTTCGCGAGGCTCTCTGGTCCATTTCTGTTCCAAGTGTTTCCCCTCCATTTTCGTGTGTTTTGTGTTCCGATTTGCTACTCTCTATCGAGTCATGTGGACCCAATATATCAAGGCATGAATTTTGACGTATGAACAATCTGACGATTTCCAGAATTGGTCCAGGAACCAGCATCCCAGTTATCCTCTCATCATTGATGAGAGGAGAGGAGAAACAGCCGCAGTCATCATCATCCTTGTCTTCAAGTGCTTCTTTGTGGTTGCTTCCATCCTTCTCTGACTGACTAACTGACTGACTCACTCGTTCACTCCCTCACTCCCTCACTCACTCGGTGAATGACGGACTTCACTGAATTGCGGTGAAAGTGATGATGATGATAGTAAAAGTTGAACACTGAACCAGAAGAAGAACAACAGCGAGAATTAGAAGTTTCATGAAAGTGAGGTGGTGCCGTCGTCGTCGTCGTTGCTGTTGTTGTCATCGTTATCACTCTGAAAGTTCGTTCTCGAAAGCCATGACCAATGACAACCAGTGACTCCAACAATCCAATTTTTATTATCATTAATGATAATAAATAGTCGAGGCACCATCAAAAATAAGTAGCAGACAGGTGCTTTTCCCAACTCTTCTGGCAGTGTTTGCGTGGATGGGGCTTCTATGATTGGTTCCATGGTCCAATTTGGGAACGAGAGCAAACAAAATGTGGTTGCCATGGTCTCACTAGTCAAACCTGACCATCTTTCTAAAAGCGAAGCCACGATCAGTCATTTCATTGAACACATAAATCAGAACAATCGTCATCACAACAAAGGTAAGAAGAACATTTTTTTCCTTATTCTCGACCAGAGTGAAAAGAGGTTGAGAAGTTAATTTTTTGTCATGATTTCTGTAAAGTACAGCAACAATCTAAAGGATAAACAGTTGCTAGCGAGAGTAATGGAGTTATCTGAGCAGATGGAGTGAAAACTGGAGAATCCCCACTTTTGCAATTAGCTCTTGTTTTTCCTGGACGTGAATTGATTGCAATTATAGTTTGATACAGTTACCTCCTTGTACTGGATGGCTGGTTGTGCAACCAGCAAGGACATCAAGCACTCGCAGAAAAGAAAGAAAAAAGTCATACCAACCAATGTTGCCAACATCATGATGATCCTCCGCCTCATCATCACCACCACCAACATCATCACTAGCAGTAGTACATGTGATTGAAATCTATATTTTACGAAGTCAGTCACTTCATCAGGCTTCAAGGCTCATTGGGTAGTGTGTTGGTAATTCTGTTTCGTTTTACGTCATGGATCCTGAGCCTGAAACTGAAACTGGAAGTTCCTCTAGATCGTTTGACTGGTTCAGAAAGTGAGAACTTGTCACAACGGAGGATCCAATCCGAGCATGGAGCACCGAGTGACATGATGTGATGAAACATTCGATATTACACTCGTTGGCCTCCTCCCTAGCTAATGCACAATCATGGTCGAAGGACTCATCACTAAATCACTCGAAACCCAGGGCAGGATTCCAATCTCAAATCTGTAAGGCAGAGAAATGCATGGAGCGTCGTTTATTTCGATCAAAAAAATGCCCCTCATTCCCACCAATTAAAGCATCAGGATCTTACACATGTGCAAGGACATCTTACAAGTGCACATCGTAGTAATTCTAGCAAAAGAGATTGTCTCCAATGCCAGCTAGGGATGATCCGATTCGAATATCAAGTACGTAGGAGTTCAGGGACACTTTTGAGTCGGTATCGAGATGACATCGGTCAAAGCCATCCAGTCTCTGGAGGGCAACGCTTGGTGCTCTGAGTAGTCCGAGCGAGCAGGGTGTTGATTTCCAAGTCCTTTTATGGTATTGACCAGGAAACGAAGGGGGCTCCACATTTCGTGGGCTTTCCGGAGGAGATGGTTAATGGGACTTGTATCACATGGTGATTTTTCCCATTAGGATGTCCTTGAGAAGTAGGCATGTCTGACATGCGGTCAGTTCGATTCCTCCGTGAATTGAGACTTTTTCGAGCACAGAGATACTGCAGTTTCTTCCCAATGGGTCGGATGAGGGAATCGCTTGGTTCTTCCATCGACACCAACCCAGATTGAATGAGAGGATGTGCTAGTACTATGAGGACATATGAGCTGGGCAGGAAGCAATCGAGAAACGAAGAGATAGAAAACAAAGCGATACCATCCCAATAGGGCAACACCAAAATTTTTTTGATTGTGTGCGTTCGTATCAAAAAATCGAGTGGGCTT